>NW_027499139.1:0-116426 GCF_021521415.1 Bidens hawaiensis | reverse complement strand
GATGTGCAGAATTAAAATTTGAACGATACTGTGGAGGTGAATATGAATGATGTTGTAAAAACATTGAGGTGATTGTGAATGAGAACATTGTGGTGAATGAGGATGAGAAGGAGGTTGACATTATTTTAAACGAAAGTGATGTGAATATGGAGGATGTGAAAGAGATGAACAATGATGAAACTACTGAAAATGTTGTTGAGAACATTTTTGAAAATGTGATAATTGATGAGGTTGTCAAATGATGGAGGGGATAAAATTGATCAAAATCAAGATGACTTGGATCTTGATATACTGTATGGAGAATTTGAAGTTGTTGAGTCACTGGTTGTGAATGAAAAGGAAAATAAGGTTTATAATGAGTTGAATGACTTACTTATATAAATTGATGAATCCCCTGAAGACTTTCCACCCACAGTGGTGAGTGAAGTAGACCCAGTTAGACTTGAGTATATTGAAGATGAAAGGACGAAAATCAAGGGGGTGGTAGTGACTAAGGATGAAGGCCAACTGCAACCCTTGAAACACAAAAGAATTTAGTCTAGTGATGAGGTCCTCTTTGTTGATGAAATAGCTGAAGAAGCTATTGCGAGACATGATAAGATGGTAGGAGAGTGGATGCAGAGGGAGATGATTAACAGATTTTTATCTGATAAAGAATTGGAGGATCAGACGATTATGTTGGAGGAGTTTAAGATAAGAATGAAACTGGAGGAAGATAAAGGGGAACTTGAACATGAAGTCATTAAAGGGTTGTTGAGGTTTCAGTAAACAGAGGACGCTGACAATTCTATTTCCATTGTTATCTATCATTCCATCAACCCAAATCTCCTGAGGCTAAACCTAAATATCGAGCCTGAATTGACCATTCCCACTGATACTGATTAGCCTGAAAAAGAAAATGTTGATAAGCAGCTAGTTATTGATCATGATAAAGAAAACATGTGAGATGAGGAATCAACGCATAATTGATGTTATTAAGAAGGATTTAAAGAGATGGCCTGCTGAGTTGTTGAGATATACAAGGAAAAGAAAGAGATTCTGGGACGGAAATATTCCTGAAGAGGGTATACCCAATAAGAAAAAAAGGGCTATTCTTGCTATTCATATGCAGGTTTTTAAAAATGAACCACAAATTGATGCCCTGATGATCTAACTAATGATGATGATGTGGATCTGACTGAAACAAAGAAGAGGTACATGACTCTCCTCATGTGGATCTGACTGAAACACATAAAGAAAATATTCAAGCCAGGATTTATGAAATCAAAAGAGAAGATCCCAGAATAATCAGCTTGATGAATCATGATTTTGAGTTTGAGAAACTGGCAATAATGACTGATGAGGAGCTGGATTCTCTCCTTGAAGAAAAGATAAAGGAGATTAGAAAATTAAGGGAGAAGAAGAATAGATTACTCAAAGATTTCCGGCTTATTTGAGGCTTCATAACTTCTCAGACAAACAATTAAGCCACATGAGTTATGATGATGTTCAAGGTGTGTACAGATCTACAAAAGAAAGAATTGAAAAAGAAGAGAAGATACGTTATTGTTATTTGACGGCTGTATCTTTCCTGAGAATATCTTTGTACAGAAAAGTGGCCACAAATACAAACATGTTGGAATCGATCTGCCCAAGACACATATTAGAGTTGATGTGGCTAGTACGTATTGATCCAAGTCGGGTCATACCCAATAACAAGCTAGACAAACGCCACAATATTTATTATTGGATATGATCTAGTTAATAAATATCAACACTTATAATATTTGGAAATCGGTTTTCAAAATATTTGCATTTGTGTGTTAAATAAATTATATGGATAATTTATATCTTTAGAGATGTTATTTAAATTGGTTAAATAACATATTGCATGATTACTTATGATATGTTTTATAACATAAGTCTTATAAGTAAATAATTGTAAGTAATTAAAAGTGGATTTGAAATTTGGGTGGGAAAATTCCTCCCTCTTCTCTCTCCTCCTTTTATTTCTTTTTTTTTTTTGGGTAAAGGGTTCTACCCGGTTAAATTCATTCCACACAATCAACAAAGAACAAGTAATATGACAAAGTGCCATATTAGTTCTCATGTATGACATGCCATACAAGAGTAAACAAAACCAAAACCACCAAACAATGGTAAACACAGCTAAAGCCTACTCAAGAAACAAAGAAATTTGCATAACAAAAACAAATCAACCATTATCATCAATTTGGTGTGAAACTCCTCTCGGAAGGTGCCAATCTTCGAGAACCCGATTGACCCGTTTAGAATTCTTGAACTTTAGAGTCATTAGCTTTAGGCGAGTACCCTTAATGATTTCATCAGCAACAATCTTTGGAGTCTTCAAAGAGTTCCTGAAAAGCCGGTTATTTCGTTCTTTCCAAATTACGTAAACCGAAGCCCCAAGTAACAGCCGATTAATAACATTATCAATAGAGTTGGACATTCCAAATTGAGACACATATTGAAGAATATTCGCCCAACCATTCATGCACCCCTGAAACTTACCTTTCATTTTGACAATACTCCAAACCTCAGAAGAGAACTTACACTCAAAGAAGAGATGATTACGAGAATCCGGCTCTCCTCCTTTTATTTCTTTCAAGACATGCAAGAGATACTATTGGAGGATCATTATTCTTGGGTGAATAATATTTATACCTTCTCTCTCACACACATCTCTTCTCTCTTTTCTCTCCTCATTTGAGCCGTGAACAAGAAGAAGAATAAGAACAAAGGGTTTGTTTTTGCAAGTGTTAGGACCCTAGCAACCAAGGTGTTTGTTGGAGCACGTTGGGTATACAAGCTTGAGGTTTCCTCCATTGGAATCTAGCCGTTCATATCTTTCATCCTCTTTATCTTTTGGACTTGAATGTATGATTCATGCAACACCCTATGGTTGTTTTGATAGCATGTATTTTGTATATGGATCCGGGCATTGGGTTAATCTATATAAAATTGGTTTTATATTTATCAAACTAACAAGATTTAAAACCTTTTATCCGTTGCGTTTTAACATATAATGGGTTATATGGACTTTAATAATCTAGTTAAAACCCAATAATGGCATCAAGAGCCGCTTATACGGATACATGCTTCATAGATCCAAAAATTTTCGGGTTTCATGGTGTGGTTCACCATATGGCCGAAAGTTTTTTTGCTTTTGGTTACCCCTTGGTTCCTCAAGATTATACTTTACATGCATGTGATAATCTTGATGAATTAAGCCATATGGATGATTAATTATTTTGTTTGGACAAAACCCGAAACTTTCGGTTTTGTTTATCTTGGCCGAAAGTTTTATGGGTAAGAGGGGAACCATTTTGGTCTTCTAAGACCTTGCATATTTGGATGTGCATTTGGATGTTCATAACCTAGCCATGACCTTTGGATGTGTGTTTGTGTTATGATTTATTCGGTTTATTCAATATGGTTGTAATATTCATTTATTTGGGTTTGTAATCTATTTATTCATTTCATATTGGTTTGTAATAATAAGTAGATTAGTTGTATTTCTTTTACTAGAGAAAAATGTATTAGGATATATTTTTGTAAAAGAAGAAGCAACAAAGTTACGGTTTTGGTTTTGGGCCTTAATGGACTTCATAGTCCAAGATTGGATTTTAGCCCAATGGCCAAAGCCCAAACTTGGAGGCCCATGGAAGCTAGGAGCTGAAGTTAGAGCCCAAATGGAAGCCCAAAATAAAGTGGAAGAGTCACAACATAAGGTGGACACTTGAAGCATATGGATGCGGGATCAAGTGGGAGTTCACCGACACATGCCTTGTGTCATAGCTAGGAGCTGAAGTTGGAGCCCAAATGGAAGCCCAAAATAAAGTGGAAGAGTCACAACATAAGGTGGACACTTGAAGCATATGGATGCGGGATCAAGTGGGAGTTCACCGACACATGCCTTGTGGCATTCTCGTCCCTTAGGAGAGACCTTTTGGCACACTTGTTTTGGTCAAAAAGTGTTGTCATTCTAGGTGGTTATGGTTATGAACTTGTGTTTGTACTTTACTCTTGTGTTGTTGATTTATGTTTATTGTTTTATCAAGTTTGGTTGTTAACAATTAAAATCGACAACTAGCATAAAAGTGATTCCTTTGAAATTATTAAGTTATAAAATTGGTTTTATTAGCTATTAATGATTTCATAATAAAATGGGTTTTATTTAAAGGAATTTGAAAATTGGTTTTCAAAAGTACCATACATTTGAATGCATGCAAATGGAAGGTACATTAAATAGTTTTCCAATCTAGAATTTTGAAAACTAAAATCCCTTTTAAAACAAGTTGAACACCATCCTTTTATACGACACTTAAGTCACTTGTAGACTTGATGTGGGGATAGGGTTACCTAACCACATTTAAGAAAACTTGTGATCTTAAGGTGGTTTTACAATACTTGTGGGAGAGGGTCACCTAACCACTTGTATGTGTAAACTCACACGTGTGTGTAAGTAAGACGACTTGATTTGGAAACCATGTTAATAGGGTCACCGACACATGGCGTTCAAAGGTGTTGATGGGATTAAACATGCCAACTAAACATATGATGTTTAACCGATCCCATAAAACTAGAAGTTGCAAAGGGTTGCAATTGTTAAACGTTGACTACCTTGTTAATTTGAATAGTAGGATAAAGGTCACCTAACTACTATTTGAATGAAACGTTGGATTCTAGATTTTAATCTATAATTGTCTTGTAGACATTAAGGGTATTAAAGATTAAAATTTATTGATATTGAAAGTACTAAATTGAGCTTTGTTAAATTCTTTTATAGATGGCCGCAAACAATCCACAGAACGCTATTATCCCTCATGTGCATAATCTATCACTAAAATCCATTCTGGATAAGGATCGTCTAAACTTTAATAACTTCATGGACTGGTATCGAAACTTGAGAATTGTTCTCAAGCAAGAGAAAAAGTCCTATATATTAGACGATCCTATTCCCGATGAATCCGACGTCAATAACTTGGATGCCTATGCGGATTGGCCGAAATACACCGAAGATTCGGTGCAAGTTTCTTGCCTCATGTTGGGAACAATGATTCCCGAGATCCAAAAGGATTTCGAGAATCATGGGCCGTATGACATGATCACCCAACTTAAGGAAATGTTCCTTACTCAAGCTAGGGTGGAGCGCTTCGAAACGGTTCAAGCACTTCATGCTTGTCATATGGAAGAAACCCAATCCGTATAATCTTATGTGCTTAAGATGAAAAGCCATATTGATCGGCTTAACTGTCCCGTCTCAAAAGAGTTAGCCACGGATTTGATCCTAAACGGCCAAACTAAAAGGTTTGAGACATTCGTCATGAACTACAACATGAACGGATGTGACAAAAGCATTGGTGAGCTTCACGCAATGCTTAAGATAGCCGAAGCCGGCATGGGTAAAAAGGTTTTAACCGTTCTCACGATCAATGAGGGTGGCTTGAAGAAGAGGCATCACCCAGAACCAAAGGCAAAGGTTGTCGTGGGTAAGGGGCAAGTCAAGAAGGGATTCAAGGGAAAGGCAAAGGCGGAACCCAAACCAAAGAAGCTAAAGGTTAGCGCTGAGGATCTATGCTTTGGTTGTGGGGAGATAGGTCATTGGATGAGAAATTGTCCAACCTATCTCAAGGAGTTGAAAGCTAAGAGGGATGCGGGGCAAACCTCAGGTACAACTTTCATGATCCATATTGATCTTAATATTATTTCTTCTAACACATGGGTATTGGATACCTGATGTGAAACTCATATATGCAATTCATTGCAGGGGTTCAAAAGAAGAAATGATTTCAAGAAAGGAGATATAAGTCTCTTCATGGGAAATGGAGCAAAGGTTGACGTCCAAGCCCGAGGAGATTACGTTTTGAAGCTTCCAAATGGTTTGGAAGTTATTTTGAAAAACATTATGTATGCTCCTAGTTTGACTAGGAACATTATCTTCGTTTCTCTTTTAAGACAATGTGGTTATGATTTCAAGTTTGTAGACAATGGGTTTTATGTTTTCATGAATGATGTCTTTTATTTTAATGCAATGCCGTTTAATGGCATTTATGAATTGGTTCATGATAATATATCCATTGATTACTCGTTGTACCAAGCAAGCACCAAAAGACTCAAATTGGATTTGAGTAAAACTTTTCTTTGGCATTGTCGCCTTGGTCACATAAACAAGGATCACATTCATACACTTCAAAAGAATGGTCTTTTGAAATCAAGTGATGATTCATTTGATGAATGTGAATCTTGTTTATTGGGAAAAATGACCAAAGAACCATTTAGTGTAACTAATGAAAGGGCGAAAGACTTATTAGGTATCATACATTCGGATGTATGTGGTCCTTTTAGGACAATGACAAGGAATGGTGAAAGATACTTCATTACCTTTACCAACGATTATAGTCGCTCTGGGTATGTGTTCTTGTTAAGACACAAAAATGAAGCCTTTGAAATGTTCAAAGTCTTCCAAAATGAAGTACAAAATCAACTCAACAAAACAATCAAAGTACTTCGATCCGATAGAGGAGGTGAATACCTCAATGATGCGTTTCTAGATCATCTAAGGAGTTGTGGGATTGTCTCACAACTTACTCCACCCGGAACACCACAACATAATGGTGTGTCTAAAAGGAGGAATCGAACTCTATTGGATATGGTTCGATCCATGATGGCTCGAAGCACATTACCTCTATCATTTTGGGGTTTCGCACTGATCTCTGTTGCCAGTATTTTAAATATGGCACCAACCAAGAAAGTGGAAAGGACACTTTTTGAAATATGGCATGGAAAGGTTCCATCATTATCATATTTAAAGGTATGGGGATGTGAGGCTTATGTTAAGATCTACACCCATAATAAACTTGAAAGCCGTTCCACTAAGTGTATCTTTGTAGGATATCCCAAAGATTCAATGGGATATTACTTCTACAATCCAAATGAGAATAAAGTGTTTATAGCTCGCAAGGCTAAGTTCTTGGAAAGAAGGTTCCTTATGGAAGGAACTGATAGAACTATGGAACTCGAGGAGGATCGAGAACCACAAGCCGATACACGTTTGGTTGACACTATCGATCAACAAGAGGTTGTTGATGATGATCAAATGGTTGATCAAAACACACAAAACGTTTGCAAATCTGGTAGAATTATCACTCCACCTGAAAGATATGGATTTTTCATGGATGGCTGCTATGTGGTAGGTTCTGATGAACCAACCACATACCGAGATGCAATGTCACAATCTGATTGTGATAAATGGCTGGAAGCCATGAACGTTGACTTGCAATCCATGCATGACAACCAAGTATGGGACCTGATAGCTCCACCACTTAATTCCAAACTGGTTGGAAGTAAGTGGGTTTTCAAGAAGAAAACTGATATGCATGGAAACTTGGATACTTATAAAGCTAGACTTGTAGCAAAGGGTTTCACTCAAACTCAAGGGGTTGATTATTATGAAACTTTCTCGCCCGTGGCGATGTTAAAGTCTATAAGGATATTGATTGCCATAGCCGCATATTATGACTATGAGATATGGAAAATGGATGTCAAAACTGCTTTTCTAAATGGACACCTTGAAGAAGATGTCTATATGGTTTAGCCTGAAGGTTTTGTCGATCCACAACATCCTAATAAAGTATGCAAGTTGAAGAAATCAATCTATTGATTGAAACAAGCATCTAGGAGTTGGAATCACCGTTTTGATGATGAAGTTAAGAAATTTGGATTCATCAAAAACGCTGATGAAGCTTGTGTGTATAAGAAAGCTAGTGGGAGTATCATTACCTTTCTAGTATTATATGTCGATGACATATTACTATTTGGAAATGACATTCCAACCTTAGAAGGTGTAAAAGCCTGGCTTGGAAGCTGTTTTTCCATCAAGGATCTTGGTGAGGCCGCCTATATTCTGGGAATAAGGATCTATAGGGATAGGTCAAGGCGGTTGATAGGTTTGAATCAAAGTGCATACATTGACAAGATCTTGAAAAGGTTCAAGATGGAAAACTCTAATAAAAGTTTGGTACCTATTCAAAGAGGAACGATGTTGAGTACTTCTCAATGTCCAAGCTCAAAGGATGAGCAAGACAAAATGAATGGAATCCCATATGCATCTGCTATAGGATCCATTATGTATGCCATGATTTGCACCAGGTCGGATGTGTCATGCGCTTTGAGCATGACAAGTAGATACCAGCAAAATCCGGGAACCAGCCATTGGATGGCGGTTAAGAGCATATTGAAATACCTTAGGAGGACTAAGGATATGTTTCTAATATATGGCTCTGGTGAGGATGAACTCGTTGTAAAGGGTTACACTGATGCGAGTTTCCAAACTGATCGAGATGATTCTCGATCACAATCGGGATATGTCTTCGTTCTAAATGGTGGTGATGTCTCTTGGAAGAGCGCAAAACAAGACGTGGTAGCCTTTTCCACCAGTGAATCTGAATACATCGCCGCCTCATTGGCAGCTCAAGAAGCTACATGGATTAGAAAGTTTGTGGCTAGGGATAGTCCGTACCATTCAGGACCCTCTAGAAATCTTTTTTGACAACGAGGGTGCGATTGCTCAAATCAAGGAACCCCGTGCACATCAAAAGACTAGGCACATTGAGCGGAGATTCAACTACATAAGGGATGAAGTTGAAAAGGGAAAGATATGTATTGGCAAAGTTCACACTGATCAAACATTGCGGATCCACTCACGAAGCTTCTTGAAAGGCCAAAGCATGAGGGTCATACTTGTGCCTTAGGGCTTCGATATTCTAGCAATTGGATTTGATCTATTTTGTATTTGGATATCTGAACAATTGTTATTTTGGCTCATTCATATGATTATGGTTTATGATTATGCTTTTGAGTTATGTTCCATTTTAGCATGTTTAAATCCGTGAATAATTAGATTATTCTAAATGTCCGTAGTCGATCATACTTGTGGGAACAAATATGAAAGTAAGACTATTATGAACTTGGATTGGTAGATATTCGTGAGGTTTGAATATAGCAAAGGGTTTGCTGCCACGGTTCATAGATATTTATAGGATAAATATTGGATTGACCCGCCCTCAAATTTTACTACATGGAATCCTTGTGATTTGTGATCATAAGTAAATTTGAGTAAAGGCGAACATCATAGTATCCTCCGACCTGAGATACATATTGGGTCTTGAATTCATCGACTATTATACTTTGACTTAGTTCTTCGCTGCTCTGAAATATGTTAGTACATAAGGCTAAGCTCAAGTATAGTACAAGGTGATAGTGAGAGACGTATGTAGTCAATAGGGGATTTGTCCCTCTTATTCGTTGAGAGTTAAATGTCTAAGGCCTGATTAGTTAAATCAACAGAGAATGATCACTCTGTGTCTCTGGATTTAACATGACATTTGTGGCAAAAGGATAAATGATAGTTTCACCTAAATCATTTTCAAGTATGGGACTTTAAGGGGATGATGTTATTGAATGGCACTTCGTCATGCGTATTAGGGATAGTAAACCGTTGTTAGGCGGTATTTGCTATTTGCATCAATCTTCTATGCATCTTGTGCAAGTGGGAGATTGTTGGAATCGATCTGCCCAAGACACATATTAGAGTTGATGTGGCTAGTACGTATTGATCCAAGTCGGGTCATACCCAATAACAAGCTAGACAAACGCCACGATATTTATTATTGGATATGATCTAGTTAATAAATATAAACACTTATAATATTTGGAAATCGGTTTTCTAAATATTTGCATTTGTGTGTTAAATAAATTATATGGATAATTTATATCTTGAGAGATGTTATTTAAATTGGTTAAATAACATATTGCATGATTACTTATGATATGTTTTATAACATAAGTCTTATAAGAAAATAATTGTAAGTAATTAAAAGTGGATTTGAAATTTGGGTGGGAAAATTCCTCCCTCTTCTCTCTCCTCCTTTTATTTCTTTCAAGACATGCAAGAGATACTATTGGAGGATCATTATTCTTGGGTGAATAATATTTACACCTTCTCTCTCACACACATCTCTTCTCTCTTTTCTCTCCTCATTTGAGCCGTGAACAAGAAGAAGAATAAGAACAAAGGGTTTGTTTTTGCAAGTGTTAGGACCCTAGCAACCAAGGTGTTTGTTGGAGCTCGTTGGGTATACAAGCTTGAGGTTTCCTCCATTGGAATCTAGCCGTTCATATCTTTCATCCTCTTTATCTTTCGGACTTGAAGGTATGATTCATGCAACACCCTATGGTTGTTTTGATAGCATGTATTTTGTATATGGATCCGGGCATTGGGTTAATCTATATAAAATCGGTTTTAAATTTATCAAACTAACAAGATTTAAAACCTTTTATCCGCTGTGTTTAAACATATAATGGGTTATATGGACTTTGATAATCTTGTTAAAACCCAACAAAACATTCCACTAGAAACCCTAATTGATTTTCATTGTATCCTTCACAATATAAATGGAAATCTATTAAGCAACAAGTTGAGTATTATTGATTTTGCCTTTAATATTCATTGATTCTTCACAAAAGCAGAATTCGTAACCGTCTTGTCGACATGGTTATGTTGGTTACGAGACTGATTATTGTGTACTCAAGTGATTAAATCGGGACCTTGACATGTTTGTAAGTTTATTAACTTTTGGTTGATGTATAATCCATTTGCTCAAATTTGTTCTTTGTCATATATATAAAATGTTTTTTTTTGAGTGACCAAATAACAACAGGCTTGTGTGTGACAAGGTAATTACTTTTTTGCTTATCATTCGGAGAGATGTATATTGAAACATGCATATTTCAACAATGTATCTCCACATTAAGTTTAACATTTTCATTATGTTTATATAACCTCAGTTTTTAATCATCATGGAAAACTACCATACATATCAATGACTGCACTAATAGTCTTTTCAGACTATTAAACCCATATGATTAGTATAAATAATCAATCTACTATCATTTCCCAAAAGTTGGATCAATTTTCATTGAAAATATTTTAAGCTTCTATAAAACTTGAACTGAATAGTCATATCTCAACACCATTAACTTTCTTAATTTGTCAAAAATATATTACTATGAAAAAAAGACTTCTTTGAAAATTGTTTGTTTTTAGCACACAAGTTTGAAATCAAAGCAAAGTTTTGACACAAGCAAAGTGTAACACAATCAAACATAATCAGAAATGGCAGTAATGCATTAACTCAATCAGACTAACATAAAGTTCTAATCAAGATAAATCATGCATAGTCTATCCTGTCCGAATCACATAATCATTTCAGATCATCAATTCATGAAAAAGATATCAGATAAGCATGCAGATAAACATTTCAAAGCAGATGTAGTCACACTCATCAAATTATCATGATCAATCACAGAAACATACCTTAGCATCATAGATACCTAAGTCATAACAGATTCAAATATTTAGACACAAAACGCAAATAACTCACTCAAGACCTTTTATCTGATATTCAGTTAGCATATTGAGCATATATCATCAATCAGATTTCATCAGAGTTGATAATGCCTAAAGCTTTTAATAGAAAGTGAAATCTTCTTTTATCTAGTGGCTTGGAGAACAAATCAGCCAAGTTGCCACTAGTTTCAACTCTTTTCAATTCTATTAGACCTTTCTCATTGCAATCTCTGATAAAATGGTGTCTGATTTCAATATGCTTGGTCTTTGAGTGTTGGAATGGATTCTTAACAATGAACAGTGCAACAATATTATCAATGAAAATTGGAGAGTTCAAGTGATTCAGACCATAGTCAAGCAGTTGATTCTTAATCTAGAGGACTTGAGCACAACAACCAGAGGCAACAATTTATTCAGCTTCAACAGTGGAGATTGATACAGTTGTTTGCTTCTTGCAATGTCATGATACTAGCATGTCTCCCAAAAATTGACAATCACATGATGTAGACTTCCTGCTCATATTGCATCCATCATAATCACTATCTGTGTAGGCCAACTAGATCAAAATCATTGTTCTTGGGATACCAAATACCCAAGTCGGTCTTTCTTTTCAGATATCTAAAGATCCTCTTCAAAGCAGTCATGTGAGAAACTTTGGGATTTTCTTGGAATCTTGCATACACAAAAATACAGCAAACATAATGTCTGGTCTTGAAGCAGTCAAGTACATAAGTGATCCAATCTTAGCTTTATATTCATGTTGATACACATGCTACCCCTTTTCATCAGCTACCATCTTCTCATGTGTGTCCGTTAGAGTAGAATCAGATTCAAGTCTTGGCATTTGAACTTGTTCAAGATGTCTAGAACATACTTGGATTAACAAATGAATATTCCATCCATTTTCTGTTGAAATTGCAATCCAAGGTAGAATTTAATCTCTCCCATAGAGCTCATGCAGTATTTAGACTTCATTACTTCTTCAAACACTAAACACATATGTTCATTTGTAGATTATAAGATGATGTCATCAACATATACTTGAACTAGAAACAAATCTCTTCCGTTTTTGTTGTTGAAGAGGGTCTTATCAATGGCTCCCCTTTGAAAACCATTCACAAGCAGATGATTTGACAACTCATAATACCAAGATGCTTATGGAAGTGCTTTCATGATTAACACCAACCAAGCTCAGCAAAGCGCCGACGTGGTGAACGGTACGTTCCTCATAAACGACCACTTTTCATCTATTTTATTTGATACCGAGGCCGATATGAGCTTTGTGTCTTTTGAATTTGAATCTTTGTTTGCTAAACCCCGATCTAAGCTTAGAAACTCGTATTCTATTGATGTAGCTAATGGTAAATCTGTAACAATCGACTCTGTCATTCGAAGTTGCGACTTAAACCTGAATGGCCACAAGTTCTCAGTTGATCTCATTCCTATGCAATTGGGAAGCTTTGACATCATAGTAGGTATGGATTGATTATCCTTTTATCATGCTGAAAACGTTTGCTTTGAGAAGTTCATTCGTATTCCGCTTGCTGACAGCCAACTTCTTCGTGTCTCTGGTGAAAAACCTTCTCCCTCAAGCCTTAATCTTATAACTTGTTCCCAAGCCAGAACGTACTTACGCAAGAAGTTTGTGGCATTCGTAGCCCATGTGGTGGAAAAGAAGAAGACATTCCTATTGTTCGCGAATATCCCAAAGTTTTCCCCGATGATGTTTCTGGTCTTCCTCATATTCGTGAAGTTGAATTTCAAATCGATCTCGTGCCTAGTGCAACCCCGATTGCTAGGCCTCCTCATCGTTTTGCACCCTCTGAGATGCAAAAGTTTTCTAATCAGCTCCAAGAACTTTCTGACAAAGGGTTCATTCTCCCTTGTTCATCTCCCTAGGGCGCACCCGTTCTTTTCATCAAGAAGAAAGATGGATTCTTTCGTATCTGCATCGATTATCTCTAGCTCAACATGTTCACAATCAAAAATCGTTATCCTTTACCTCGTATTGACGATCTTTTCGATCAACTCCAAGGAGCTTCATGCTTCTCAAAGATTAATCTTCGTTCGGGCTATCATCAGCTACGCGTGCATGAATATGACATACCCAAAACCGCTTTTCGGACTCGATATGGACATTACAAATTTAGGGTTTTGCCTTTCGGGCTAACTAATGCACCCGCGGTGTTTTTGGACCTCATGAACCACGTACGCAAACCTTACTTAGATAAGTTCGTAATTGTTTTTATTGACGACATTCTTAGTTATTCTAAGTCTAAAGCCGAGCACGAGAAACATCTTCATTCCATCCTTGATCTCTTAAGGAAGGAACAACATTATGCTAAGTTCACAGAGTGCGAGTTCTGGTTGAATGAAATTCCATTCTTAGGGCACATAGTAAATGAAAAGGGTATCCACGCTGACCTAGCCAAATTTGAAGCCATTAAAGAATTGGAAAACTCCAACCTCTCCTACTGAAGTTTGTTCATTTCTTGGTCTTGCGGGCTACTATCGTCGCTTCATTCTTAGCTTTTCAAGGATCGCGTTGCCCCTATCCGCTTTACCTCAAAAGGATAAACCTTATGAACGGGGGCCAAAGCAAGATGAAGCTTTTCAAACTCTTAAGCGTATGCTATGCAATGCACCGATCCTTGCACTGCCCGAGGGTAATGAAGATTTTGTTGTCTATTGTGATGCTTCTAATCAAAGATCCAGTTGTGTCCTTATGCATCGAGGTAAAGTTATCTCTTACACTTCTCGACAACTTAAGATTCATGAAAGGAATTGTACGACGAATGATCTCGAACTCGGTGTCTTTGGATTCGCGTTGAAAATTTGGAGACATTGCCTCTATAAACTATATGTGTGGTATTCACCAACCACAAGAGTCTTCAACATATTTTCAACCAAAAGATCAAAACATGCGGCAACGACGATGGGCCGAACTACTTAGTGACTACGATTGTGAAATTTTTACCACCCCGGTAAAGCGAACTTTGTCGACTACTCTCTTAGTCGAAAGACCCATGTGAAATCAATTTTGCTTCATAGCGTGACCGTTGAAACTGATCTTCAGCTTCGTATCTTTGAAGCTCAACATATCTTTGTCACTGAGGGTAATATGTATGATGAAACGTTAGTGGTGCTGAGAATCAACTTGAAACTAAGCGCGATGGTTATTGGTATTACCTCAACCGTTTGTGGATCCCTAATCGTGACTATATTCGCACATTCATCATGGACGAAACTCATAAGTCTCGATATTCCATTCATCCTGGTGCGGATAAGATGTATTTCGATCTACGATCCACATTTTGGTGGCGCAGTTGAAGAAAGACCTTGTGTTATATGTGGCAAAATGCCTTACTTGCGCTAAAGTTAAGGTCAAACATCAACAACCACCGGGTTTGCTCGTACAACCGGACATCCCTATTTGGAAATGGGAAGATTTATCAATGGGATTTTGTGTTTATGCTCCCAACTACTCAAGGCCGCCACGATGGTATTTAGGTCATAGTCGACCTATTGACTAAACACGCTCATTTCATCCCAATCAGCTAAAATTTCTCGATTGACCAGCTCGCTCATATTTATGTTCAGCGTATCGTTTGTCTTCATGGTATACCTTTGCATATCATCTCCGATCGTGATATCTGTTGTACTTCACATTTCTGGACATCGCTTCAAACCGTGTTGGGAACTTGATTAGATCTTAGCACAGCCTATCATCCTCAAATCGATGGGCAATCCAAGCGAATGATTCTAACGCTCGAAGACATACTTAGATCATGTGTCATGGATTTCGGTGGAAACTAGGATTCTCATCTTCACTTGAGTTTTCATACAATAACTGTTTTCATTCGAGTATCGGTGTGCCTACATCCCACCCTCCCCAGACCCTACTTATAGCTTGGCTGTTGGTGGGACTTAACTGGGTATGATTGATTGATTGATTGATTGATTCGAGTATCAATATGGCCCATTCCAAGCACCTTATCATCGTAAATGTCGTTCTTCTATCTGTTGAAGTGAAATTGGTGAAACCCAATCATCGGCCCGGAACTTGTTCAAGGGACTAGTGATCGAATCGCTCAAATTAGACAAAATCTCTTAACCGCTCGTAGCTGTTAAAAGATTTACGCTAATAATCGATGACGACCTCTCGAGTTTAATGTTGGTGACCATGTTCTTCTCAAGGTATCCCCTTGGAAAGGTGTGGTTCGTCTGGGCAAGAAAGACAAACTATCTCCTCGATTTGTTGGACCTTTCAAGATTCTCGAACGTGTCGGAAGTGTGGCTTATACTCTCGAGCTTCCGCAAGAACTTTCGAACGTTCATCCGATGTTTCATGTTTCTATTCTGAAGAAATGTCTAGTTGAGGGAAATCTCCATATACCACTCGACGAGGTGCGCATTGATCAACTAATGCACTTTGTTAAGAAATCGGTAGAAACCAAACGTAGCCATATACCCTAGGTAAAGATTCGTTGAGAATCCAAGCGCGGCGTTGAATTCACTTGGGAGTGGGAAAACCAAATGAGAACTAAGTATCCTCATCTTTTTTATACCGATTCTTCTACTTAATTTCGGGACGAAATTTTTAAAAGTAGGGAATGATTTGGCATTCGTCAATTTATATTCTTATTTGTACTTGTATTTGTATCCGCTAAACCGACATGTTTGGTCGTTTCAATGTATTCTGGTTTGTCGTTCATCATTTATATAATATTCCTGATGATGAGTTTTATCATTCGTTCGTCCGTTCAAACAAACAAACACCGAAATTTAAAGTCTTTATTAATCAATTTGCAAAATATCTGGGGTATAGTTTGAAAGTGATCCAAGTTTATTAACTTTTATTACAATTATATAGCATTTCAAAGTTCAAGTTTTAATGTGAAAATAAATTACAATTTTTGAATTAAAACAACTTGAATGATGAGGGGCCATAAATGTAAATATAATTTAAAATATATTTAAAAAAAATAAAAACCCAACCCCAGCCCCTCTTCTCACGTTATTCCGGCCACCGAATTTCCGTCCACCAGAATTTGGCTTCGGCCAACACCAAACACCCCTAAAACTCACATTTCAACTTAATTAAAGATCATAAAACCCTTAGATCAAAACGTAACCTTTAATCATCAAAAATAACGCGCTATAACAACCTATAATGTGTGAATTGAAACCGTAACTCGCTGGATTTTATGTAAAAAATGAATGACAATCATTAAAGCATATACGATCCAATATATATTATAAATAGGACCTAATCAAACAACTAAACTTGTTACAATCATCAATTTAAACTAATATACTCTCAAAACACTCGAAATAGTTCGTCAAAGTTCGTTACTCAGCCACCATGGTTCACCCTCAATCCATAACATCAACATGTAATATTTATATGCATTTGGGTCGTCGTTAGCCGTATAACAAAACCCCTAACCTAATTTGATCAAACATGGAACCAATTAACATAATGGATTTGTGTATTTGATGCTTTTAATGAATTAATGATGATATTGTCACTCAAGAGTGTCACATGTGTTTTGAGCAATCTTTACGTCACACTCAGACGTTTCTGCTTAAGCCCTGGTGTTACACTAAACTTCTTCGACCACCACCACACCACCCCTTTCCGGCGGCCACCGCACCAAAAATAGAACGAACCCACAGAACCGGAGATATCACCACCAAACACAGAACCAACAGCCATAGCAGATATGGGCCTATCACTATCACCGCTAAATCCTAAAGTAGTCATCACAAATCCATTATCATCTCACATCATCGTTTACCAGATAAAAGAATTTGTAGATGGAACGGGAGGTAACAGATTGACGGTGAGTGGTGGATGTCGGTGTTCGTGGTCGGAGCTAGTTTATGCCCGATTGTGGTTTATAGCTAGACAATGGACCTGTGGATCCTTGTTATATTCGTCGAAGTTTTTATTTTTTGTGAAGCAAATATATTTTGAATCTTTTAATTTACTTATGTATAACTAAACAAACAAATTAGATTTATTTTAAATTAATAGATATTGAAATGAGTCATTTTCAAGCTTGGTACATAAAACGTATAACTGTCATGCTCAAACCATCAATATCGATTGTTAAATGAGTCATTTTCATGTTTGATACATGTGTTATCCTGCCGTCTCAAATCTGTTAAACACGTTAAGAGACGATCTGACAGCTCTAGATTTTTGGATATCCGTTTCACTATCCGATCGGGTATCCAACTTTGAACACCCTACCCGTAAGAGCGGAATCCAAGCCATAAATCATCGTGTATCAACCAAATACTTTGAAACTTAATTTTTACTATTAAGAGGTCAAGCTATTTTATGAAGAGAATGATTTGTGGTCTAAAAACACCACAAAAAAAATATTAAAAAATTAATTAAAAAGTTATAACTCAAAATATAGATTAAAAAACAAAAACAAAAAAAACAATGTTGTAGTAAAAAGATTATTGTGTCTTTTTATTTATCATTGTGTTTTTTTTTTCGTTTATTTAGGTCATTGATTGTGTATTTTTTTACTTGATATTGTTTTACATTAATCAATATTGTGTTATATTTTATGATCTATTGTGTTTTTTTTATATATCATTTTGTTTTTTTTGTTTATTTTCGTCATTGTGGCTTTTTCTCTCGACCTTGTGTCTTATTTTTTTAATGGGAAAGACGGAGGAAACATTTTAGTTTTTTAATTTTTTTCGTTATATTTAAATTATTAGTTATGATTTTTTTTTCTTGAATTTTTAAGAGTTTTTTTTATGTCACAAATACTTCTCACACTTCTTATTTTTATCTCCATTTGTATTTAACATTTTCCTTAAAATTAACCCTATTGTAAAATGGTTATTTCAATCGATAAATAAAGGGTTTTATTTTTTTAGACCAAGGAAAATATATATTAAGATAGTTAAATAAAGAGCTCTAAACGAAAATGTTGTGAAATTTTAGTTAATATCTATACTATATATAATACATGAGACAATGATAAAGTAAAATACTTGATTTTAATTGTATTACAAATATTAATACAGGGGCAAAGTTGACTTTTAAGCACAATTAATCCGACTTACAAGTTTGCCCCTCATCTTTAATCATATTATGTTTTTAATTTCAATTATAAACCAACTTTTCACCCACGATTTTCAAACGACCATAACTTTTTCATCGTTAATATTTTTGTACAAAATTGCACCATAATAACGATCATTTTATTCTCTTTAATTGTGTATGATATTGTTATAATTTTTTCATTTTTAAAAAATATTAATATGTTACATAGGGCTCAATGTCGGATTTGATAGTTTTTAAGTTAAACTTATGAGCCCAACCGTTAGTACCAATATTTTGTCGCCCAAAACTAAAACTGAACCATTGAAAATTAAAACTGAACCGTTACCAACGGTTAGGTTACGATTTGGTTTGCACTTCGATAATAAAGAGTTTAAATAAGAATTATTAATCTACATATACCAATAAACGTTTCATGTTTACAAGCGAAATAATGAACACCTTTAACACTAACTATGAACAAGTAAGGTGTCCGTCAAGTGGTCCAATGACGGCTTTGCGTCACCAAACTTGTCATTTATATATATTAGATAAATTAACATCCTTTACCACTAACTAGGAATGTCGTGAGAATGTGACGTCTGAGAGAAAGTGAGAATGTTTTAGGAATTTAGGGTTTAGGCTAACTTATAAGTTATAATTATATATATATATATATATATATATAGGGGTGAGATCTAGAGAGAACTCCTCTTAAAGAGAGAACTAGAGAACTAGTAAATAATTATTTTTAACTATTTTTAAAAAAATATTTTGTGATTTTTTTTCTTTCCTCCTAATAAGATAATATTGTTCCTAAAAAAAACCCGTCGATGTAATGTGTATGTGCATTAATGTGTATTGTATATATAAAATAGTGTTTTATTGCATACGATTCAACACAAATACATTATATAATACACACCATTGAATATATGCAAATACGACACTAATAATTGTATGCAAAACACATTATTGCATATATGTAATACAACACTAATGCACATATCACTATATCGATTTTTTTTTAATTTTTGTATATAATATAACACTATTGCAAATATACAATACAAACAACTATATATATGCTACTCAACACTATTTCAAATATCAAAATGCACACTATTGCACATGTGCATTATAAAAAAGTCGATGTATTGCATATATGCATTACAACTTTAATTTTTTTATTATTTTTTTAATTTTTTTTATTTTTATATTTTTTTGTGGTGAAGAATAACATATAAGAAGGATGAAAGAAAAAAAATTTTAAAAATATTTTTTTAATTAAATTAAAAATACATCATTACTAGTTCTCTAGTTCTCTCCATAAAATAGAGTTCTCTCATGATCCTCTCCCTATATATATATATATATATAGGGGAGGGTTATCCTAAAAATAAGTAGTTTCCTAGGAAGACTAGGAATAAATCATAGCCATTGAATCATGTTAATTAATGGTTGAGATTTAAAATCACCAATAACCGACACAGTTTCCTAGAATTACTCTTTAATTATTATAACCGACATAGTTTCCTAGAATTGTAATTTGTTGGTTCTTACCATTCCTAAGAAACTTCTTATTCTTATTTGAACTCTTTTCTATATATATATATATATATAAATTTAATCATGTACTTAACATGTACTTAATAGGTAAACATGTATCTTGTTTAGACACAAAAAATAACAGGAAGATTAGTTGCCTACCTGTTTAATACACAAAACACGTTAACGCCTTACCTGTATTTATTAAAGTCGTGTAGGTACGTTTTGTGTATTCGTGTATCGGGTATAATTGACAGCCTATTTTTTAGGTTAACTCATAATTTGTATAACAAATGTAAAAGTATTATAAAAGTTAATGGGATTAATGGTAGAGACTAAATGTATAACCTTTCACAAACGTCTAGATTAAGTTTGCTTTTTCTTAAAATGCGGGGACCAAACTTGCAACACATGGGCCATTTCTGCACTTTTTTCTCAATTGAAACAAAACAACACTTTAGAAATCACTTGATAGGCATGTAAGCGAAACAAACGTTAATAAAAATCTTCGTTTGTACATTTATGTTCTTGAACGTTCGTGTTTGTTCGCTTATTTATGTTCATTTATGTCTGTCTACTTATGTTCGTACATATCAGTAGCAAATAACTAAACATTATCTGGAGGAGTTATCTATTTAATGGTTTTATATTTGTTTATTTGTGTTCATATATGTTCGTTCATGTTTGTTTGGGTTCATCACATTTATTCATATATGTTCATTTATGTGTGTTTATCTTCGTTCACTTATGTTCGTAAACTATTCATTTAGATTTTAAACAAACGAACATAAACGAACACAAACATGCCCTTGTTTGTGTTCGTTCGGTTTGTTTACATGCCTAACACATAGAAACAACTCATAGGTCATAACGAAAATAATAACATACATTCAATATGTAAATGTCAAGTTTCAAATTTAAAACATGTAAACATACACAAACCGAAATAACCACATCCGTCATACCCGAAAGACCAACTATTCAAATTTTTCTGGAAAAACTTTTGCCAGGAAGAACAAACCGAAAGCACAAAAGAATAATGTCAACAAGCTTACATATTTGCCACACAAAGAAGAAGCTTCCAATCAGCAAGAGGGGGATGTTTGATTCAGATCATACTATACCCACCATCATCACTATTCATTCCAATGAAACATAACATTGCCATAACAAACACAAAAAGTGATGAAATCTCCATTGCAAACGCACCCCATGTAATCACACCCGCGTGCTTCAAGATTACAGGAATTGCTACACTTCCCACTGCTGAAGCTCCCGTTAGAAACTTGGTTGCATCCACCCAACTGTAAAGCGGGGGGGGGGGGGGGGGGGGGGATCAAAATCAGTTATTTGTGTTGAATTTTGTAAATAATTAATGTACTAAAGAGACAAGGGGTGTCAAAATTGGTTATTTGTGTTGAATTTTGTAAATAATTAATGTACTAAAGAGAGAAGGGGGAGAAGTATTTATTTATTACATCTTTATATTTCTAGATAGCAAAATTTAGATAGTAAAACCTCTTAACAATTATATATATAACAATTACAAATCATTTTGTGTATTGGTGTTGTACTTGGTGCTTTGTTGATGTTTTGTGGTCAACATTAGGGATGAGCATGGGATGGTACCGGTACCGATCCCGAAAATCGAAAATTCTTGGTACCGGTACCGGTACCGAAATATTCGGTTCGGTACCGGGACGGTACCGGGAAGTACCGGTCCCGAGGCTAAAAAATCAGGAAATACCGGTACCGGTACCATACCGATCCCGAAACTTAAAACTTTGGTACCGATTCGGTACCGATGGTACCAAATCGGTACCGCTTTCGGTATCGGTACCGATTTTGCTCATCCCTAGTCAACATCACCCATCTTTTTTGACCTTAGATAAGGTTTTCCTTTTTTTTCTTTTTCATTATTTACCCTTACACATTGTTATAATTACCTTGGCTCTTCTTCATTGGTAATTAATGGCATGTTTAGCCCCTTAACTTTGATAAGGTTTTCCTTTTACAATTTTTATAATTTACCCTTAAACTTGGTTATTAGTACTATTTAGACCCTCAACTTTTAGTTTTCTTTACACTTTATAGTAACTATTATTCGGAAACGGGCATGCATGCTTCAACATTTTTACGTCTACTTTCGTTTGTCTGAGCATCTTCGGTTTCAATTTTTAATGGCTTGAATGGGTTAAAGATCATGTTACGGATTAGTTTTTTTAACAGTTTTACGCCTTCGACGCGGCGGCATGGGGGTCTTAAAACTAGTTTAATATACGACTAACCTTTATGTACCACCTAAAAAGCTATATGTACAACCTAAATGAGCACAAAATCTGCCTATGTGCACACGAGTCATGCAACTCATGCAGTTTTGACTAGGGGTGTAAACAAGTTAAGCCGGGCTCATTTAAGCTCGTCTTGGTTCAGAGTTAGAGCTCTACTCGTGAGTAGTTTTGAAGTTTGAGCTTGGCTTGGCTCATTTGTTATTAATTAATTATTTTATCAATAAATTTATATCTTTATATATATATATGATTATGTATATATATACATATATTTATAATTATAGTTTTTTCATATACCATACCATATTATTTAGTTGTTTTTATCATAAACTTTATGTATAATAATTATTATAATGTACATATAGATTTAACACATTATATAGAAGCTACATAAATATTGGGCTCGTTTAGGCTCACGATCCTAGTCGAGCTCAATAGGTGAAGCTAGGGCTCGGGTCTGTTCATTTAAAAAGCAAATTTTTATGCTCAAACTCGTTTAAGCTCGGTTTAATTCGAGTTTTTAGCAATAAAACGCGTGCATGGTATTTCAAAGAAGTGTATACCTGTTTTCAGATTCAGTGAACAACACAGAAGTATCCGACCCAGCAAATAATACCAACGGCACAGGGAGAATCACATACATCAATGCTGCATCAGGGCAAAATGATGTCATCGACAAGTAACGTTACATTTGGGAAACTGTTTTATGTTAAAATGCACTACGGTATCTCAGATAACTAAGTTAACTAGTCTTCAAGAAAGAACCATATGAAGTTAATTATGATGGCACTGATAATATACAAAAACTAATTTTGTTTGAAATCTTTCCAAAATAAGTATATAGAACAAAAAGATAGATTCAATCCCCAACCTGCTAGTGCTTCTTATATGGTGCGAATAGTTTCTACCCAAGGTTGTAAACACCTGGTTCACACTAAAGGTGAGCAGAAAAACCGAATAAATGAACCATAACTAAATATTAAGAAAACGATGGTTCTGTTATAAATTTAACCAGAATTAATGGTTTGATTATGGTTACATGCGCATAAATAACCGGATTGAAGCGATATTAAACCAAATTTTTATATATTTCAAGTTTTATAAATAACAGAAAATATTATATTAATTCGTTTTTGGATATTAATATCATTCTTTGCTTATTCTCCTATATAGACTAAAACGATTGCTAATACTTAATTTGACCCAATATATAACTGGATTTATTAACTAAAATTTGAAACCACCTATGTCCAAAGGCGGTGGTTAAAGCTTGGTGACTCTAACACTGCGTACTTTCACAATTCTTTGAAAATGCGTAATCATAGAGGTCGTATTGATACTATAAGTGATGTTCAGGGCCAATTATTTGAGGGATCGGATGTTCCTTTGGTGTTTGTTAATCATTTTATGAACATTTTTTGTTCTGATATGCAACCGTTGAGAAAACCGGATAATCAGATTTTTACTACTAAGCTCTCGGCCGCTCAGGCGGAGCTTATGGTTAGACCTATATCCGATTTGGAAATCAAGGATGCTTTTTTCTCTATTGGGAATTCCAAAGCGCCGGGGCCTGATGGTTTTTCCTCGGCTTTCTTCAAAAGTTCTTGGGATATTGTTGGGAAAGATGTTTGTTTGGCGGTTCATGAATTTTTCAGAAAAGGAAGTCTCCTTAAACAGGTAAACCACACTATTATTGCCCTTATTCCCAAAGTGACCACCATTTTGACTCCTAATGATTTTCGTCCCATCTCGCGCTGCAACGCTTTATATAAATGCATTACCAAGATTATCTCGGTTCGTATGATGAAGGGGTTGGAGTCGTTAATTGATATCAATCAGTCTGCGTTTGTGCCTGGGCGTAGGATTTCTGATAATATCCTTTTGACCCAAGAGTTAATGCATAATTACCACACTAATACTGGTCCGCCTAGATGTGCTTTTAAAGTTGATATCCAAAAAGCGTATGACACGGTCAGTTGGGACTTCATCCGTGATATTCTTTTTGGGTATGGTTTCCACGATAAGATGATTCATTGGATAATGGAGTGCATAACCACTTCTTCTTTTTCGATAGCCGTTAATGGGAATTTACACGGGTTCTTTAGTGGTAAAAGAGGTCTGAGACAGGGTGATCCGATGTCCCCTTATATTTTCACGCTGATTATGCAAGCTCTCACGTTAATTTTGCATCGAAAGGTTCGTATTGAAGGCTCGTTCCGTTTTCATCGTTGTTGTGATAAATTAAATATTATCAATATTTGCTTTGCGGATGATTTGTTCCTGTTTGCTCGAGGTGAGGTGAATTCTGCCAAAACTATTATGGGGGCTCTGAATGATTTCAAAGATATGTCCGGGCTTACTCCGAGTGTTCCGAAAAGTACCGCGTTTTTTTGTAATGTCCCGGACCGTGTTAAAAGTGGTATTTTGAATATTATGCCCTTCGTTGAAGGAAGGCTCCCGGTTAAATACTTGGGGGTTCCTCTTATTTCCACAAGGTTAAATTACCGGGATTGTAAGAGGTTGCTGGATTGTATGGATAGTCGGATTGGAGATTGGAAGAATAAAACTTTATTTTTTGCGGGTAAAATGCAGCTGGTCAGGTCTGTTCTTTCGTCTTTATATATTTATTGGTCTGCTGTGTTTTCTCTCCCTTCTAGACTTATTGCTGATCTTGAGAAACGGATTAAAAACTTCCTTTGGGATTATGGTCTTAGTAAGGGAAAGCATAAAGTCTCTTGGGATATTGTGTGTCGGCCGAAATGTGAAGGTGGTTTGGGTATCCGGCGTATCCGGGATGTCGATAACTCTCTTCTGGTTTATCATATTTGGAGCTTAATCAATGTGCGTAACTCGTTGTGGGTTAATTGGATTTATGAGTATAAAATGAAGGGCCGAAATTTTTGGAGCTTGCAGATTCCTAACTCGTGTACGTGGGGGTGGAGGAAAATCCTTCAGTTTCGTCCTCATATTAGACAGTTTATATGGCATGAAATTGGTAATGGGAGATCTACTTCAGTTTGGTATGATAAATGGGATGATCATTGTCCTTTAATTGATTATATTAACCCAAGAGCTATTCATCGGGCTGGCTTGTCTTTAGAGACCTGTGTCAGTGATGTTGTTCATCATAATAACTGGGGTTGGCCGCCTGATTGGATTTTGAGGTATCCAATTCTTTCGAACTTAAAAGAAGTTAGCATTTGTCCGGATAAGAGGGACAAGATCGTGGTTTTGGATGAGAATGGGACTTCAATGAATTTCTCGACTTCTGGAATATGGCATCTTATTCGGAGACCGGCTGATAAGGTGTCTTGGGTGCATGTTGTTTGGTTCTCTCAATGTGTTCCAAAACACTCCTTTATGTTGTGGATTGTGCTTCATGATAGGTTGAGCACACAGAATCGTATTATGGGGTGGAAAATTGGTGGGTATCCAAATCATAACTTGTATTGCTGCCTTCTTTGTAATGGAGAGCCGGATTCTCGTAATCATCTCTTCTTTGAGTGTAAGTTCTCTTCTGAGGTTTGGAGTATTGTAAAAATGAAAGGGAAGTTTCAGGGGTGTAGGAATGGTTGGGCGAATATTCTTCAATATGTGTCTCATTTTGGAATGTCCAACTCTATTGAAAATGTTGTTAATCGGCTGCTTTTTGGGGCTTCGGTTTACGGTATTTGGAAGGAGCGAAACAACCGGCTGTTCAAGAACTCTTTGAAGACTCCTAAGATTGTTGCGGACGAAATCATTAGGGGTACGCGCCTAAAGCTTATGACTCTAAAGTTTAAGAATTCTGAACGGGTTAATCGGGTTCTCGAGGATTGGCACTTTCCGCGGGGAGTTTCCCACCAAATTGATGATAATGGTTGAGTTGTTTTTGTTTTGTTTATTTACTTGGTTCTTGTGTAAGCTTTAGCTGTGTTTACCAGTGTTTGGTGGTTTTGGTTTTGTTTACTCTTGTATGGCATGTCATACATGAGAACTAATATGGCACTCTGTCATATTACTTGTAATTTTTGGTTGTGTGGAATGCATTTTACCGGGTGAATCCCTTTACCCAAAAAAAAGGCGGTGGTTAATTGAACCACCTTTTCTAATAATTGAATTAACCAAACCGTATATAACCAAACTAGTCAGTTATGAAAATCTAAGAACCAAAACATCGGTTAAAGGTTCAGCTTTAGTCCAAAACCAAACCGACCCATGCTCACCGCTAGTAGATACCATAAAAAGGTGACGATTAAAATGGCAGTTACAATCGCTTTGCACAGCATTCTTCCTTAGCAATAAATGATGTGCTGAGAATATTATATTGTTTTTTGTAAAACAATTCAATATTCATGTGCAAATACAAAAAATATTTGAAATTTACCTGTTAGCATTGGCCACCAATTATAATATTCTTTGACCAAAATACCCTTTTGTGCATTTTTCGGCTACTAAAACTCGATAAAGACGCAAATGCACGACCTATACTTAAACATATCTAAATGATCTAAAACTTTGCGAGTGATCTTACCATAAAATTTCCGAGTTCCAGGCCAAATTTCATAATATTTCATGAAGTTTAACTATTTTTCCCAAATAAACGCCAATAAACGGTTATAAATTTGCCAAATATTCTCTGTTTATCGAAAAATTGCCAAATTTGAACAGGGACTCACTAATATGATCCCTAATATCCCCACATAGTTTCACAAACTAAAAAAAGCACGTCACAATCGAAGTACAAACAGCCCCTAAACGAGTATTACGTAATTACCTTGTCGGTTTTTGATAGTTTTTGGTGGTTTTATCGACTCTCCGGGTCTTCGGGCATAAAGTCAGTGTATCTACATATCATATAACATAAAAACAAGCATAAATCATCCATAGTACAGCCTTGTTAATTGGGGTTTCGGTTAGAGTTTCAAATTGAACTTTTAAACCGTAAAAACGTTATATTAACATTCTAATCCGTGATTTTCGTCAAAAATCCATATGGTTCTGAATTTAAACACGTTTAACATTAAAACATGATATTATTTTATTTTTAGGGTTTTTGGATGGTTAAACATGTTTAATACTAATCAAAACCTAAATTTCTATGTTTAAATCATGTTAATTAAGCATGAAATTCATGAAAAATTGATGTTACCTTTAGGGATTTTGTTTCAAGGGTAAGAACACAGTAAGAAAATGATCTGGTTTGAAGTTTTTTTTTGTGAAAATTTCCAAGGGTGAGGCTTGTTTAATAAGCTTTAACAAAGGGTGGTAAAGTCCACTTTGGCAGCCGGAGCAAAAGGGGGGCCCATCGAGCCTCTTTTTTCCCATTGATGCCTCGTTTTGTGTGCCAAGGTTCGGTCTTGCTCCAAAATTTAGTTTGGTCCGGTTTTTCGCAAGAAAACTAGTTCTAGTGCGAAAAATAGCACGAAAATTAGTGTTTTCACCCCATTTTTGTAAAATAAGAAAAACGTACTAACTTATTGTAAAAATCCAAAATATTTTCACGGATTTCTTAAAACATGTCATATAAGTGTTCCATAAGTCTTTTTCGGCTTAACGGATGCTACAATGCTCGTTTTGATGTTAACGATTGCATTTAAAGTCATAACGTATTGTTAAACGAAACCTTTTTCATTTAAATTGTTTTAAACGTATTGGGGCCTTAATAATAATATGTTAGCCAATAATATATATATATAACTCATATATGACCCCTCGGTATACATACGGGTCATAATCAGTATCGGTTGGTTACTTGTTTAATCGCTACGAATTAATCGATTTATCGTTTACTTGCTACGTAAGGAATAAGGTATACCTTTGTCACAATGTCACAATAACTGCTATAGTATATCTTCCGTAAATGATTCAATCTTCCCAAAAAAAATTTAACAAGCTGATTCTTCGAACGTCATCTTAAAGTCCCATATACAAACTTCCCATATACTGAATTTCGTGACGAAATTCTTTTAACACGAGGAGTTTGTGACACTGCGTCAAATAGGTGATTTTTGGTATATTCCTTAAACATGATTTCGTTACGTTAATTCCTAAATGATTAAAATTTTGTTAAGTTTAATCACAACGAGTCTAGCATAAGCCCGCATATGCATGATATATTGCATATAAGTAATTTATTTTTAATTAAATTACTCAAACTTTCGGATTTATCCGACAGATACAGACCTTGGTGATAACTTTAACAACTCGAATATATATATATATATATATATATATATATATATATATATATATATATATATATATATAAACGAGCAGGGAAGATTCAACTTTATGCTATAAGATTTTAATTTATATATATTTTTATAAAATATTTGAGCATCAAATACGAAACGAATTATGATCATTTATTTTAGAATCCTATGTAGCATTTCCGCCCCCAGTATATAAACATACGAGCACGTAATGTTGTACGCTAAATGTATGTAAGCTCGTATAACATTTAATACAACTAAACCTATAAATATAACCAAAATATTAAAAAAAAATAAGATTCCTAAGTTACTTGAATTTTCTTTCCCATTGTAAGATGACCAAACTAAACAAACACTCCTATTAACCTCAAATAACAATAATAATAATAATAATAATAATAATAATAATAATAATAAAGATTTGTGCCTATATGATGCACAGTTGAAAATGTTTTTTTTACAAAGTCAAGCACCCATCTCTTGAATGATATGTCGTTTAATAACAAATAAATAAATAAATTAATGCACATTAAAAAAACAAACGAACAAGACAAACAACCATACCTCACAATACCACCTTTCTCATCAAATCTCTCCATCATTCATATGGCAGAGAAAAGACCGAAACACTCATGTGCATTATTATGATTAATTAAAATTATTTACAAGACTCATAATACAGAAAGGTAATATCAACTCAATCATCACATGCACCAATCTTCTATCAATATCTTAGCCAAATCATTTCTTTAATTTCATTCCTTTTCAAATCTCTTTCTACACTCAAGCATGAACTATCATCACTTGGTAGTAATAAGACGTGAACCATACTTGATTTCATTCATGTTATAAACCATTATAAGAGCAACGGATAACACAACCTTTTCAATATATATCTCAACAAACATACAAACACTTGTACGTTCTCCATTACCTAGACTACAACCAACTTCACTATTCCATTTATTCATAGTTGCAGCCCCGCTACCACCACAAAACACCACCAATAACCATCTTCCACCACCCTATTGCTTCCATGGGTCTCCAACCACTAACAACCACATGTCTCTCTCTCCATCTTAGTTACACCTTAGCGGCCCGTAATTACACTATAACATCACCACAGCCAAACCACCACCACTTCTACAACCTATATCGTACCAGCTTATCCACCGTAACACACCAAAAACTTACTGTAACACCCCGACAATACACCTTAGCCTACTCATCACCACTTACGGACACCAATGTCACCAACGGGAACCATATCTACCCTCTAGCGGCAATCGCAAACCACCGTCTTGGGATCAACATCATCGGCTAGCACCGTTTCTCTCTCTAGAATCATTCTACACTCTCTCTTCACCTATACCACATTCACAATTTGATCACCCTCTCTTGTTTTATATACAAACACATGTACACTCACCCTCTCTGTCTTTCTCTACAGACTTTCCCTCTCTACTCGCTAATATACAAACACACGCGAACATCCTACTAACCAATAATATCTTGTGTTTCAAGAGACAAAACGGTGAAGAAGGCATCCTCCGTGTTGAGCAAGCTACACGTGGGAAACAAGCTCAGTACTTTCTAATCTTTATCTAAACCCTACTCCTGAAACTAAGTGAGCTAAATTCCTTTAAACCAATCTTTGTATTTTATATTTTGTGTTTATGCTAGTTTCAACACCAAACAAAAAAGTCCACCCACATAATATGTTAAAGAAAACTTATGCTCATGAACATAAACTTATTATGCTTGAAAAACACTTAAACTTGGAAGGGATAAAAGCATGCTTAAATGTGATTTCTACATATTACAAAAATTGGTTAAGGTGGCTAAGAACTAATTATTGTTATGTTATTAAGAAGTATTTATACATGGATATTGGTTAAAAGGATAATACTACATGCATAGTATTTTTATGGATAAATAAGGATATAAAAGTGTTATAAATGATGTTTTTATAAAGATAAAAGAGTAAAAATGTGATCTTAGTCTAAGACCCAATTAAGTGATATATATATATATATATATATCTTTGTAATTTTGGTGGGAATTATGGTATTTAATCGGGAAACTTTATATTAATCTTGACACCAAAGATATGGAGTTATAATAGTTTACAATGTAAAAATGCGATAAAAAGTGTACATACAAGTTTTATTATAAAACTCAACGCATTTTATAATTGCGAGTAAATAAAAATATAATTTTATGATGAGATCTTAGTTATATCGTTTTATGATCCTTAAATATGATTTTGAATAAAACTATTAATTTTTATGTTTGAAAACGACAAATAATTATTATTACTTTTAATAACAACACATTTTGTGTCAAAACAATAGTGTTGGCATAAATATATATTTTGGAGAAATATATGTGTTAGACGTAAAAATAATAATTTTCATAAGTTAAACTACCAAAACGGTATAAAAAGTCAGTTTGAGATTTGGAACAAAAATATAAATATATTATGTTTTACTACAAATTCTAACCATAACTTATCAAGTATCACCATGAAATAAATATAAACTTTTTTATTTAGTCATTACTCAACCAAACAAATCGATCACACCTAAATGGAATCAACACTGATAAGAATATATTCTTAATATTTATGTAAGTAATAAAAAATTTTACATTCAAATAGAATATAGAACCATCTCACCAACGTGTCGTCCCAAAACTAACATGTGAAACATTATTTACGAAATAAACGAAACGATCGGTTGGTGAAAGCAACTGATACCTTAAACATAACGATCAGTTGGTGAAAGAAACCGACACTGTTGAGACAAAGATTTGACCAGAATGAAGTATATGGAAGATTGGAATCTTCTCAACCTCCTCACAAGTATGGATCCGGGCACACCTTAGACATCCGAGCAAGGTTTTACTTAGCCGGGTATGATATTTTGTCTACCGGGCAAGGTTTACTTCAAGAAGTCTTCTTTAGTGGATATCCGAGCAGGGTTTGCAAATTAGTGCATTGCCGAGTACACTAGTTTATGTAAATCCGGGCAAGGTTCACTTTATCAAGCAAGTCTGTTCTTCAGAGCCAAGTATATTACTCTTCCGAGTAAGGTTTGGTTAACCAAGTCCAAGAAGCCAAGTGATTGGAAGACCGGGCAAGGTATTCATTAATAAGTATGGTCCAAGTATGCTTGATGATCTAAAGGAATATCTCTAAGTAATATCGGGCAAGGTTCAGCTCAAGCAAGGAACAGTACTCCCGAGTACACTTTGCTAATAAGTTATTTTATAGCAAAGAGCTGAAATGAATCATTGAAGAACAAGGTTGCTCGTAAGGATTTGTCGGGCAAAGTTTGACAAAGCCAAGAAGACTGAAGTCTACCCGGTGAGTATTTTACTTGGTAAAATACTCTTCAAGTAAAGTTTACCCGGAAACTAATTTCGAGTACACTTCTATGTTACCAAGTCCTGAAGGATGGCAGAGTACACAGCGTACTCGGAAAATGAAGATTTATGAAAAGCCTACCCGGAAGACTTGTTTTACACTTAGTTTATTTTGAATATGTATGATTGTATTTAGGGTTTCTAGAAGGAATGACAGCTGTCCTAGGTTGGTAGGCCTATAAATAGAATGTTTAGGGCACGCCGCCAAGGACACACAGAGACAGAGACAGAGAAAGACACATTTATTGAGAGAATATCGTGTGACGGCTGTCCTAGGATTCCTAAAACCCTAAATCGATTATCCACTTTGTATGATGAAAATTATATAGATGGAAATCTTTTGAGTGAATCCTGTGTGTGCTTTCTACCTTTGATTATTCATTGCAACCGTATGTTTGTTATTGATTCCGCCTTTAACAAACGGATATCTTTCTAAATATAGCAACCCGTCATTAACTCTCTTGTCGGCACATTAATCTGTGTGAGTTATGACATGATTAAGTAAGATCCAGCTGAAATCGAGGGGCCTGACAAGTGGTATCAGAGCTTGTTAATGCTATTTTGGAAAGATTGTTGCTGATTGAAGATTTGAAGAAGAATGACGTAAGCAGACCACTGTTCCATTGATTTGTGACGTCAGCAGCCCTGTTTTTTATTTTTCTTCCAGATCTACAATCTACCGGTGTTTTCTCTTCCTTATTTCAATTAAAGTTCTAATCTTTATATCTAAATCTTGTTTTAATCACATCAGACACATCAGATCTGAGCATTCTGTTTTCATATCTGATTATTTTGAAACTCTGTGTTTACAAAGAAACTGATTTTTGATTTCTCAAAATGTCTGGATATGAGGAACAAGAGGTGTCTACTAACAAGATACCAAGATTGTATGGACAGGAAAACTTTACCAAGTGGAAAGTACTCTTTGAAGCAGCCGTATGCTACAATGATATTCATATGTGGAACTCCATCAAGAATGGTCCACAAGCTGCTGTTGAAGAAGGTGCAAATGCAGCTGCAACTGCTGCAGTAAGAGAAAGAATGAGAAAGGTGGATGACAAAGCCTTAGCTATGATTAAGCTAGGTTTGTCTTGGGAGATTTTGACCAAGGTGGCACATCACACAACTGCCAAGCAAATGTATGATGCCATCCTTGAGATGTATGAAGGGAATACTGAACTAAAGAACATAAAGAAGCAAAGATTGAAGCAACAGTTGGAAAGGTTCAAGTATAAGGAAGGAGAGAGGTTGAAATCAATACTAGAACGTTTTCTAAGTATTGTGAATGAGTTGAGGACAACTGATTATGTAATGACTGACTTTGATTTAAATACAAAGTTACTCAACTCAATGCCAAAAGAATGCTATACTGCTTGCAAGTTCATCATTCAGAAGCATAATTTCAATGAATTGAAATTGGATGATGTAGTATGCTTTCTTCAGGCTGCAGAACTTGAAATGATAGAGAATGAGATGATTAAGGAAGATAGACCCTGCGTCAATGTTTCAAATGCATTGATTGCACCCATAGGAAATCTGTCTACCAAGAATCAACAGCAAATTAAATCAGTAGAGGTTCAATGTGCAACTGATTGATGATACTGAAACTGCCTCAATGGCAAGTGGGAATGTGCATCACTCTAGTGGTGTAAATGGTCAAAACAATGAAACAAATGCATTGCTGTCTATGTTTACTGAGTCATATAATGCATTTGTTGCAAAGAACCTAATTCACACAAGTGTGGTACAAGATGATTTAGAGCAAATTGATGCAGATGACTTGGAAGACATGGATTTGAAGTGGCAAGCTGCCATGTTGGGTTTAAGAAGTAAAAGGCTGTATAACAGAACTGGTAGGTCTCTGGTTTCTGGTCCTAATGACAGGATTGGATTTGACAAGTCAAAAGCAATCTGCCACAATTGTCAACAACCTGGTCATTTTGCAAGAGAATGCAATCAACCAAGAAACTTTCAAATGAATCAATACCAGAATCAACAACCAGGAGGTCAGCAGCAATATCAACAAAATCAACCAAGAGGTCAGCAGCATTACCAACAAAATCAGCTAAGATTCAACAACAACAACAATCAAATGAACAACTTCAACAACAACAACTTCAATCCCAACAACAATTACAACCCCAACTTCAACAACTTTCAGCCTCAAATGAATAATTAACAACAAAGTATGCAACAGACTCAAGGTTTTCAAATGAATAACAATCAAAACCTTCAAGCAGCTCAAAATGTTCCAAACAACACTGTTCCAGCAAATCAAAATCAGATCAGAAATCAAGGAAATGTGGCAGTGACTACACAGCATGAAGGAAATTTTGATTGGAGCAATCATGAAGAGGACATTGCAGATGATATCAAGAAAGCAAATGTGGCATTCATGGCCATAATTGAGAAAGAAAAAGGATCATCATCTCAGGTACACTCTGCTTCTACTGTTGATTTAAATGAACTTATCATTGAATTGAGAGCAAAAGTAGGCAAGCTGGAAAGTGAGTGTTTTAGAAAACAAAGTATCATCAATGGGTATGAGGCAAGTGAGATGATCAATGAAGAAAAGATTAAAAGCCTTGAAGATGATTGCATGATTAATTACAGAACTCAAACCAGATACATCACTGAGATTGATGGATTAAAGAAGATGTTGGTTGAAGAAAATGTGCAAAACACAAGACTGAAGGTTGAAACTGAATTTGTGAAGAATTTGGTCTCAACAGGCAACATATGTGGTATACTGAGCCAGGTGAAGGACCAAGACAAATACAAAGCAGTTCCACCTCCATTCAACAACAACTTCATGCCAAAAGTTGACAAAGAGAAAAGAGATGCATACTTGCAACAATTCAGAGATGTCTTTCAAGACAAGGAAGAATTTGTTGATTTGTACAAAAAGGTAGAAGTGAATGAAGAAGGAGAGTTTGTGATTAAGGAAGAAGTAAAAGAGGATAAGTCAATTGGAGTTCAAGTCTCTGAGGATGACTTTGATTCAGTTGAATTGGATCAAGATGACTTGAGTAATTTGAGTGATCAAATTACTGAAGAGGAAATCAAAGCTGCTGAAAGAGGAAGAAAATATAAGAAACCGGAATCTGTTGATAAACTTCCAAAGTATTCACCAGTCCCACCAAGATTGAAGAAACAGAATGATAAAATGAAAAGAGAACATGTTTCTTTTGACATTTGTGAAAGGAGGAAGATAAACTACAATGTAGTCAGACCACCAAGCAAGGCTGTATTGGGTAGGATAAAGCAGAACAACAAAAAGAAGATGGTGACTGAAAAAGTTGATACAGAAAATTTTATCCCAGTTTATCCAATCTTTTCTAGTCATGAGGTGTTGGATGTTGGAGAAGTGGAAACTATGAAAGAGTATGAGAAAAGACAGTCAAGGGTTAGAGAAAGTAGTGATGAAGAACCTATGATTATTGAGAAAGTTGTCTTTGTCAAAAGCAAACTTGAAAGACAAGACATTAAGATTGAGGAGTTTGTGCCATTCTCAATTAACTTTGATAGCTTAAAGAATCAGAAGAATCTAGGAGTCAAGTCACCTAAGCCAAGTGAAAGATTCAAGAAACCAAAAGAACATGAAATATTCAAAGGCAAGGTTTGGTGCAAAAGGTGTGATGAATATGGTCACCACATAGACTCATGCGATGAGAGATTGAAGTTTCAACCATTTCATGTCCCAGATGGAACAAAGTATGGCCAAGACTTTGTCCTGTACAAACAGAAGTATGATGTATATCTGGGAAAAGGAAAGGTGTGTGGAAATGAAACCATGAACAGAGAAGAAAAGAAATCTGCAAAGGAAACAAAGATTGAGAAGAAAGCTGAAGTAACAACAAAGAAACAAATGACTAAATCAGTAAGAAGAAGTGAGTCTTCTAAGAAAAATGAGAAATTGGTGAAGAAGAATTATTAGCCTGTGGAAATCAGACAAGACAGTCAATCAGTCAAATATGATGGTTCTCAAGGATCATCAAACAGTGAGATAACAAGAAGAAAAGATGCACATTCTAGAAAGAAACCAACAGAACTCACTGGTGATGAGAAGTTTCTATTAAAGCATGGATATGAACCACATGGTTTCCTTTGGAAACCTAAGACTGAGAGTAAAATTGAGTAAGTTGCTGATGTGAGAGACTACTCTGAGAAGAAGGACTATGTGATAAAGGAGTATGCCACTGACTCAGCTGAATACCAGTGTCCAACCTCACTTGTTAAAAGTCCAAGAGAGTGTGGATATGAAACTGATAATTCAGACAACTTAGAATTGACTCATGAAGATCCTAAACCAACAACACTCACTTCCCAAGCCGTGTCTGAAACTGAATCTAATGAGCTGCAAGTTGATAAGGCTTGCACTTCATCACTCAACTAATCAAACTTTCTTTGTGTGTGCAGGAATAGTCCACTCCTCTAAATGACATATGGTATATGGATAGTGGTTGTTCTAGGCACATGACTTGTGACAAGAGATCTCTTGTCAATTATGAAGAAAAGTATGAAGGTCCAGTAGCTTTTGGGAGTGATGAGAATGGTGGAAAGATTGTTGGAAAAGGAATCTTAACAAATGGGAAAGTCTCATTTGATAATGTATTTCATGTTGAAGGTCTTCAGTACAATCTGCTGAGTATATCACAAATGTGTGATAAGGGTTACAAAGTAAGTTTTGATGATTCACACTGTTTCATTTTAAAACCTGAGTTTGTAATTCCACCTGAAATGATTATGATGATGGCACCAAGAAATGGTAACTTGTATGAATTGAATATGAAAGAAGCTATTTCAAGAGGAGGTGCATGTTTTGTTTCCAAAGCCACTGAAAATGAGTCAAAATTGTGGCATAAGAAACTGTGTCATGTGAACTTGAAGAACATGAATAGACTTGTCAAAGGTGAGCATGTCATAGGCTTACCTACAAGAGAATTCAAGTTGGAAGATCGTTGTGATTCATGTAAAAAGGGAAAACAACACAAATCTACTCATAAGCCAAAGCTCATCAACTCAATTGATCAAGTACTTGAATTACTTCACATGGATCTCTTTGGTCCTGTGAGTGTACCAAGTATTGGGAAGAAAAGATATTGTCTTGTGATCATTGATGACTATTCAAGATACACTTGGGTTTATTTCCTAAGTACCAAGGATGAGACTGCAGAGTTGATTAAAGATTGTGTAACAATGATTGAGAACAAGTTGAATAAGACAGTCAAGATGATGAGAAGTGACAATGGCATCAGTTCAAGAATGGAGTTATGCAAGAATTCTATGAAGCAAAAGGAATACAACAACAATTTTCATCTCCTAGAACTCCTGAGCAAAATGGTGTAGCAGAAAGAAGAAATAGAACACTTATTGAAGCTGCAAGGACCATGTTAGCAGATGCTAATCTGCCTATCACTTTTTGGACTGAAGCCATAAATACAGCCTGCTATGTTCAGAACAGGGTACTTGTGAACAAAAGGCATAACAAAACTCCTTATGAAATATTTCACAACAGAAAGCCTTACATCAAGTTTTTCAAGCCCTTTGGATGCAAATGTTTTCTTTTGAATACAAGGGACTATTTAACAAGTTTCAAACAAAATCCCTGGATTGCTTCTTTGTTGGATATTCTACACACTCAAAAGCCTACAGAGTTTATGTGTAAGATCACTTGAGTGTTATAGAATCATCTGACATTATCTTTAATGAGAATCAATTCAATACAGTTGATGGTGCAGCATGGCTGTTTGATCATGAGAAGTTAATAAGGTCTTTCAAGATTTATCCTGAAGACTTTGATGACTCATTCTACAAGACCAGTGTAATTGAAGAAAAGAAGAAGAAAACATTGGACTTAGAAGAATTCTGGAAGAAGGTTGCTAGAAAAGAGAAAGAATATTCTTTTGTGAAGAATTCCTCATGGAACACTGATGAACTTAATCATGCTGAGCACAATCAAGACAATCCAGATGTACAGAATGATACAATTCAGCCTGAGGATGACACAAGCAACCATGCAAGTGAAAATGAAACTGCATCTACAGCAAGATTTCAAGATCTATTTCAAAGATTGAACTTAGAAAACTATGGTGCATCTACTTCAGGACAAAATAATGATGAAGCACCAGAATTTCATGATGCAGAAGCTGATTTGATCATTGAAGATCCAGAACTCAATGAAACAAATCTTGACACAAACATGTCTACAGATATGATTGTACAAACTCCTTATGTGGAAAAGAATCATCCTTCTGAAAACATCATTGGTGATTTGCACGAAAGAGTTATAAGAAGTCATTCAGAAATTGCAAACATCTGTCTTTACTCTTGTTTTCTGTCCCAAATAGAACCAAAGAACATAGCACAAGCATTAAAAGACAATAGTTGGGTGGAAGCAATGCAAGAAGAATTGGCACAATTTAGAGACCTGCATGTGTGGGATCTTGTTGATAAGCCATTTGACATATAAGCAATTGGAACCAAATGGGTTTTTAGAAACAAAAGGGATGAAAGGGGTTTGGTGATTAAGAATAAAGCTAGACTTGTAGCACTGGAATGTCTTCAAGAAGAAGGAATAGACTTTTAGGAAGTTTTTGCACCTGTTGCAAGACTTGAAGCTATCAGGATTTTTCTTGCATATGCTGCCTCAAAGAACATTAGAGTGTTCCAGTTTGATGTTAAGTCTGCATTTCTAAATGGAAAGATTGATGAAGAGGTGTATGTTGCTCTACCTCCAGGTTTTGAGGATCCAATGTATCCAAACAGGGTGTATAAGTTAAACAAAGCCCTTTATGGATTGCATCAGGCTCCTAGAGCATGGTATGATGAGCTGTCAAATCATCTTCTTGAAAATGGTTTCAAAAGAGGAGCCATTGACAAGATACTCTTCTACAAAAGAAAGGGATCAGACTTGCTTTTGTTACAAGTGTATGTGGATGACATCATCTTTGGTTCTACAAATGAACAAATGTGTATGAAGTTTGAAAGGGTAATGAAGTCCAAATACAGCATGAGTTCTATGGGAGAAATGAACTTCTTTCTAGGACTGCAAGTTCAACAGAAGGCTGAGGGGATTTTCATTCATCAAAACAAATATGTGCAGGACATCTTGAACAAGTTCAACTGTCAAGAGTACAAGACTGCTTCAACTCCAATGGACACCAAAGAAAAGATGATTGCAGATGAAAATGGGGAGCCTATGGATGAACATGAATATAGAGCCAAAATTGGATCTCTGATGTATCTGATTGCAACAAGACCAGATATCATGTTTGCTGTATGTGTGTGTGCAAGATTCCAATCAAGTCCAAAAGTATCCCACATGAATGCTGTTAAAAGAATATTAAGATATTTGAAGGGAAGCCCAGACCTAGGGATTTGGTATCCAAAGAATCAATCTTTTGACCTGATTGCATATACAGACAGTGATTATGATGGCTGTAACATGAGCAGAAAGTCAACCTCATGAGGATGTCAATTTTTGGGTGGAAGGCTAGTGTCATGGCAATGCAAAAAGCAGACTACAGTCTCAATCTCTACTGCAGAAGCTGAATATGTTGCTGCATCTGCCTGCTGTGCACAAGTTCTATGGATTCAGAATCAGATGCTGGACTATGGTTTGAATTTCTTAAACACCCCTATTCTTATTGACAATACTGCTGCATATTTTACTGTTAAGAATCCAGTTCAACATTCCAAAACTAAGCACATTGAAATCAGACATCATTTCATCAGAGACTGCAGTGAAAAAGGTTTGATTGAAATGCAAAGAGTTGATACAAGTGACAATTTGGCTGACCTTTTCACCAAACCACTTGAAAGAACCAGGTTCAACTTTCTTCTGAAAGCCCTGGGAATGATCAACTCTGATGAAATCTGATTAAGGATGTGTGCCTGGTTGTGTGTGTCTCTGTGATAAATGATTATTTTGTTAGAGATTACACATATTGAATGTTTAGTGAATATGCTTGATTATGTTACTTAAGTATGATATTTGAATATGCTACTGAATATGTTAACTGTTATGTGCTTTAACTGTATATGTATGCAAAATTTGACATGTTTGATCTGATTGATAGGGTTGCATGATTATCAGTTGAGGTGCATTTGTGATGTTAGAATAAGTGTCTGTGTTATGATTTACTTGTGAGAGTAAGCTTATTTGACATCACTGCTTTAATGCTTGACTATGTGTTTTATCTGATCATCTGATGTTGTTAGGATAGGCTTACACATGAATGTTGTTAAATGTTTACTTGTCCTGATAATATTGAGTGTCATTCAGATTTAATTATGTACTGCAACTGTTTATGTCAAAATGTGTTTTGTGTCAAAATTAAGTGATTTAATGAAATTTCAAATGAATTTTGCATAAATACTTTATTTTGATCAAAACATGAACATGTTGTTAATGGTGCTGAGATATGATAAGATTTTTCAGTTCAAGCTTTAAAAGAAGCTTAATAGAAGGATTTTTTAAGAAAAGTCTCAAGTAGTTGTTTTTGCTGAAAACTATGTCATTTGCCCAGTTGGAAGGACATGCACCCGTGTATGTTTGGTCCTTAAATCTCTACAGATTCAAAGGATAGCCATTGACCTGAAAACTGAATGCATTTGGGGCAATAATAACTTGTTTCTTATTCCTTCACTTAAAACTATGTCAATAGCTCTAACTTTGAAAGGACATATATTCACATGTATGTTTGGTCATGTTGACCACTTTTGGTCAAACAGGATAGCCATTAACCTGACAATGAAGAGATATTGGGGTGATTGAATATTAAACTGTGTTTAATGGGAAATGATAGTACATTGACTACTTAGCTGATCATATGGAATTAATAGGCTAAAAAGACCTTAGTAAAGTCATTAACATGTATGGTTGCTTTCCCATGATGATGTAAAATCTAAGGTGATATAAACATAATGAATATGCTAATCTTTATGTGGAGATACATAGTTGTCTTTGCATGTCTCAAGATAAATCTCTAAAAATAATAGGCAGAAAAGTGATTACCCAGTCATACACGAGCCTGTTGTTATTTGGTCAACCAAAAATGAAACATCTTTAAATATGACAAAGAACATGCTTTAAGAAAATATCAAAAACAAGGGGAAGAATGAATAAATCAACCAAAAGTTGATAAGTGTTTTAAATATTTTATCAAACAAGAGGGTTACAACAAGAACTACAAAGATGTTGACAAAATCTGTCTCATCTTGAATGAAAGGCATGTTATTAACAGTAAGTCCAACGTTCAACCTCTATATATGTTTGAATCTAAAAAATACAAAAATACAATAAGTTCTGTCATACAAAAAAAAAACAAGTTTTTGACCAAATACAGGAGGTTGGAGTCAAATTGGGGTGATCTGGGGAAAGCCAAATAAGCTTTGAAAAGAGATATGAGGCATCATAGCACAGTGTTGACCATTAATGCATTATGCTTAAATTGAACCTTAATCATATCACCAAAGAAATGAAATTCATGCTAAGTTTATACCAGCTATTAACATATCTATGTTGTCATAATAATGCTGAGAATGAAGTATTGAGAAATCTACTTAGTCAATATGATCCCATTCTTGAGATCTTTTCAGAAAATGGAAGAAACTGTTTTGAAGAGAAATATAACTAAAATTTGATCTCTAAATGCACCATTTGCTAAAATATATTTTGACAAAGTGGTTTAAGTAAAAAAGCGTTGCATTTTGCCTTTAATTGGCTGAATATGTAAGTTCGGGTAAGGTTTAATGTTTTATAACCTTTCCGGGCACAAAACAGTTGAATATGTTTGAATATGATATTTCGGGTAAGGTTTGATGATTTATGACCTTTCCGGGTAAGCTTAGTCATTTTTGACTAACTTTATGATTTTCGGGCATGCTTTGAAGTGTTTACACTTTCCGGGTAGAGTACACTGTTGTACTCATTTCCCGAGCAAGCTTGAAGTCTTGAGATGATTATGTGTTGTTATAGCTAGCTTTTAACAAGAAATTCTTGTTTCGGGCAAGCTATGCATGTTATATGCTGATTGTGATTCCAAGCAAACTTTATGAACTTAGTCAAGTGCATCAAGTAAGCTTTGTGATTTGTGTGAATATGTTGTTAGGAAAGGTTTGTTAATCTTTCCGGGCATGCTTAGATATTACTATTTAAGTTTGTCATTTTTCGGGTATGGTTTGGCATGTTGAAATCCCTCGGGTAAGGGCATACCTGATGATTGAATATGTTTATCCTAGCAAGCTTAGTGCTAACATAGGATTTTCGGGCAAGCTCTTTGAAATTTTAGACTATAGCACACTTAAATGTTTATGTGTTTTAATTTCATTCTGAGCATGCTCTGTGATATGTGTGATTATGATTTCTTTGAAATTACAAGTGTTTTCGGGTAAACTTTGTTTTCCGGGCACACTTTATATTTCGGGTACACTTTTGTTCCCTCAATATACTTGGTAATTTCAAAACTTAACTTTCCGAGTACACTGTCTGCTAGAAATCCTTTTCCGGGCACACTTTGTACTATATGAAGGTTATTCGGGTATACTTTGCATTAGAAAGGTGTTCGGGCACACTATTCTCTTGAATGGTTGCTCGGACACACTATGTTTTCTAGTATGCTTGATTGAATATGTTATTTAGTATGATAAAATTGATTATGATTCTTATTAGGGTTTATGCTAGATAAGTTTTAATTTGAGATTGAGAAATCTATATGGGTGTCTTGATTGATTCCTAGTAAGGATGTTTATTTGATGTTTATACTTGATTATTTGCCTTGTGATTAATTTCTCAAGAAATCTAGTATTTCGGGTAAGCTTTCTTCATTATGTCTTAACTCTAAATTAATTAGCTTGATCGAGCAAGGTTTATAAATAGAAGGATTCGGGCAAACTTTGTATATTCAAAAATGAAAATTTTCCAAGCAAAGTTTGACCGGGTAAGCTTTGTAAGTGGATGTATGCCGAGTAGACTTTGAAAAGAATAATTCCGAGTAAGGTTTTATTAACTTAAAAGATAAATATTGTTTTTAATATCAAGTGGATATTGTTACTGTATGACAGCTAATAATTCACAAAAGGACAAAGAGCATTTAAAACCCACTTTCAAAAGGTATATAAGAGGGAGTTAGGCAAAATTTTTAACATTATTTTTCCCTCTCTCTCCTTCCACTGCAACTGCTTACTCGCAAAGAAACCCAAACCGACTTATCACATTCTATTATTCCTAACCCTAACTTGAATTAGCCCTCTAATTCCGACTCGGTAAGCAACATTAATGTGTTTTTCGACCACGATTAGACTATAATGGGCTTTGATTATGTATCTGATTACCAATACTCTGTTTATGTGTTTAGGTTATAAATTTGTCAAAGAACAGGTTCTTGATGATTTTCTCTCTTTTCTTTCTTCTTCATTTTTATACCTTGAAATTATCTAAAGTACTGAACTTTATGACTAATTTCACTTTGAATATGTTTGTTTACGTGATTCAGATATGGCAGACGATGAACCCAAATATGTCTTCGAACCAAAACATAATATGTGTGCACTTCTGCAAGTGACACCTGACAATGAGCCGATGGCTAGGATGATAACTTGGATGGCTCGGTCCAATGTCAGTTTCGCATTCACTGAAAGCCCTGTAATTTACAGAAATCACTCATTGGGTTTCTGGAGATCTGTAGAACTGGTAGAGGACATAAATGGTAAAAGAATCGAGGCAACCATGGCTAGACAAGAGATACATATTACAGAGAGAATGATAAGAAGATGTCTCCTGTTGAATGATGGTGATCACAACTCAATAAACTTCAGCACACCCCACCTGATGAAAATATTTGAAGAGACAATGGGTTATCAAGGAAATGTTCATGATGGACAGTTTCAGAAGGGTATGTTCCCTATGTTGTACAGGTTTCTTATTCACCATGTGATCCATGGATTTGCTCCAAGGAAGGGATCATGGACATGAGTCACGACTTGGCAAATGCCACAGTTGGGATTATATATGATCTGCCCTTCAATTTTTCAAAGATGATATTTGAAGGATTAGTAGGAAACCTGAAGAAGGCAGAAAAGAATAGATTTTTACAATATCCAAGGTTCCTACAGATAATCTTCAGCAGTGAACTCCAAGATCTACCCACTGTTGGAACTATACACATGTTGCAAAACCCTGATACATACAGAAGAATCAAGAATCCAGGTGTTTCAAATGTGTACAACTCAAATGTCCCATTTGAGATATTGCCATGGTTGTTGAACCATGACTTGGTTGTGATGCCTGTGCCTGAGTTAAGCTCAGATGAGGAAGGAGGAGATGATGTTGAGAGTGATGATGATGGTTCTGATGATGAAAATGATGATATTGATGGAGATGGAGGAGGAGCTGGAGTAGCTATGGATATTGATGCACCTGTTCAGGGGGAGCATCTTGAGCAACTTGAACAACCTATTCTAACACCACCACAATCACCACCACACATTGACCAACACATTATACCTTCACCACCACAAACTCCAACACATCAAACCACTCAATCCCCACCTCAAACCCTAACCATTAGCCAACCTGAAACCTCATCACATACATCACCACCACCACAAACACCACCTACATATAGCCCAACCGACACAGACTCACTCATTCCAAGCCCAGTTCATACACAATACCACCACCATCCACTTACCAAACTCACACCACAGAACAACCTGAACATGAAACATTCTTCACAACACCACCACTCACTAACACAGACCTGTTCCAGAGAAATCTAGATTTGATGTTAGAGAATGCTGAATTGAAAAGAAGAAATGAGGAGGTGACCAATGAAAATGTGATGCTGTTAGAGAAGTTGGTTCAAGCTAACATGAGAATTCAAGCCCTGGTGCAGGAGGTTGAGAAGACCTCAGCTGCCCCAAAACAGGGGGAGAATGAATCTAGGCCAACTGTCTCAAATGTGAATGTTGAAGAGACTGTAGCAGTTGTTGAGATTGCAGACAGTTTAAAGCTGATTATGAATATGTATGATGACGGAGAGGAAAGTAGTGAGGAGAGGAGAATTTTGGATGAAGATGAGTATGAAGGTGATATGTCTGAGGGTGCAGAACAAGATTATGACTATATTGATGAAATGAGAAATGTGGAAAGGAATGTAGAGAATGTTGAGATAGTGAATGAGATTGAAAAGACAAATGTTGAGGAGAATGTAGCTGCTGAAATTGCTACTGATGTCTTAATTGACATAGCTACTGATGTTCAGACTGATGTCACTGATGCTTAAACTGAAGAAATCATTGATGAAAATGCTGCTACTGAGGAACTTATAAACACTGAACCAAAAACTGATCAAGAAGCAAGTTCCAAGAGAATAGAGCATGACCCAGAACTGGAAGCCCTTGAAAAAGAAATAGATAAATATGTACAGTCTGAAGATGAGGAGGATGTGAGGAGAAGGATTGAGAAGAGTAAGGCAAAGGTTACAGAAGAAGAGCCTGTTAAGGCATATCCTGAAAAGGATGTATTATTTAGAGATGATGCTATTGCTGCTGTTGTTGCTCTAAGGGAACAAGAAAACATTTTAAGAGAAACAAGGGACAGAGAAATTCTAGTCCAAATTACAGACCCCGTTGAGTTAGCAGAGCAAGAAAACTTGATCAATCAAGCCAAATTTGCAAAAGAAATTATTGATGATGTGGCTGATCAAGAAGCAATTGAAACCTTGATTATGATGAACAGAACTGAGGAGGCTGACAATTCCTTAGCTATGGTGGTTAGCATGTTTCAAACTCAAAGTCAAACAAATAAAACTGCTGAACCAGCCAACTTGAATACTGATGTCATGATTGAAGAAGAGATTGGTGAGTCCATTGCTTCAATGGCTGCCAAGAAATGGGCAGAGCAAGTAAAGGAAGATCTGAAGAAGAACCCCACTGACAGCTGGTCAGAAAGGGTAAATATGCCTGAGCCTCATGAAACACTTAACCAGAAAAGAGAAAGACTTTCTAAACTTCATGAAGAATTTGCTGAAAAAGTCAACAGATTTGCCAAAATTTATACGAGAAGAAAGAGGGCAGCTGAGCAAACTGAACAAGAAAGATTTGCTAAAAGAGGAAAGTGGGATGATAAGAACAACTACTTTGTAGAAACTCCTGATGATGAAGCAAGTCCCATAAGGGCAATTCCTTTGCAGACTTTAAGGCCAGATGAACACGTGAAAGGAGTGCCAGATGTATCAATCCCTGAGAATCCATCATCTGATGAAACAAAGATTGATGCTATGAATGATCTATCTGAAGGAGAGGATGAATCTGAAGATTCGATGATAATGATGATGACCCTGAGAATGATCAGGCAATGAATGTGAAAGCTGCTAATGTTGTGTCCCCTCAAGTCACAATGACTGAGGAACATAGGGCAAACATTGAGCTGAGAGTGTTGGAAGCTAAAAAGAAAAATCCATTGGTGATAAAGTTAAGAAGATTTGGTATAAGCTTTGAAACTCTGGCTGCTATGAATGATGATGAATTGAAGCAGGGATTAGAAGAAGAAAATAATACTCTCAAGAAACTTATGCAACAAAAGAATAGAGATGCCCAGAAATACAGAGATTATCTCAGAAGGCACAACTATTCTGAAAAGGATTTGTCTCACTTTACTTTTGATAAACTCCAAGATCTCTATAACAGTGAAAGAGAAAAGGTGATTGAAAAATGTGTGAAAGAAAATGAGAAACTGGAAAAGATGGAGGAGTTGAAGAAAAAGTTTGGAGACATGTGTGGTTATTTACTGCAGAGAGGTATGAAGCCTGAGATTGTTGAACATTTATCCAGAGAATCAGTGCTGGACCAATACAACAAACTGAAAAGAAAAGAAAAATTGAAAAGGGTCCAAGCTGAGAGCTCTACCAAACAGGCTGAACCAACTGATGAACCTCAAGCAAAGAAGAGAAGAATCCAAACTTTGAGGGAGAAACAAAAGAAACAGGCTGAAAAGGAAAAACCAGATGAAGTACCTACTGAACCTGAGGATGAACCATTTCTCCCTTGGGAAAATGAAGAAATTATAAACATTCTAAGAAACATAATGATAAATCAAAGAGGAATGACTGAAGCAGACTTCAATGTCTTGGAAAAGGAGGATTTGAAATACCTCTTTTATATTAAAAAGAATGAATGGAAGAAAGCCTTAGGAGAGAACCCAAGATATTATGCTGATGGTAGGTTTGTACCTGCTGGATTGGCAAGAACTCCTGGCATGGATAAAATGTTAAAAGAACTTAAAGCAGCAGGACACAATGTTGTTGAACTTGCCAATCTACCAACAGAGATGGTTGAGGCTATATACATTAATGTTTTTAACTTGAGGCCTGCAAAACCAAAGAAGTCCATTCCCTTCAGACCTCCTATTTCAGGAAGATTTCCACAAGGAGGAAGAGGTCAAGGAGGAAGAGGTGAGTCAGGCAGTTCTGCACAACAAAGAACAACAAGACCACAGTCTGATGTGGATCTTCCTAGGGAACTGTACTTTGACTCAGTTACTGAATCTTTAAAAGTAATTATGGAAAGCAGATTGCTGAGAGAGATTGTGGTTAGGAGTGACTTTCGTGACTACAATGAAGAACAGTTGTATAGAATGGTCACTCTCAGATTGTATGATTACAGAGACAGAAGCAAAATGGCAGGTAGACAGATGAATGATCTGTCAAAATACTTGTATGAAGAAGCTGGAAAAGGATTCAAATTCTTAAAAGAAAAGAGGAGCTAGAGGTTGATTCAGTCTCACAAGTCAAAAAGGACTGCAAAGCTGAAAAGAATGGACATAGCTGAAAGAGACTTTCAGATGACCTTCAGAGATGAGAATCCATTGTCCAACTTGAATACATGTATAAGTCTGGGAAGAAGAATGAGACGCCCCAATTACACAGTACAGAAAAATGGGATTATAGCTGACATTGAATTCAAAGAGAATGATAATCATTTTGTACTGAGGAATTCGGATGGAAAAATTCTGGGGATCATTAAGAAAGATGAAGACTTGACATGCCTGCACAATGAAGACTTGATGGATATAAGGGACTTGGCTATACCAAAAAGTCACACTCACTACCAAGCCCTTAATATTTTCAAGATGAAAGCTGCTTCAGAGATAATCAATCGAAGACAAGCCATTCATAATGCAAGAAAGAGACAAGATCAATAAGAATAGGCTTTGTTTTATAATGTCTTCGGACAACTTTCTGACTATGTAATTTGCTTATGTTATTTAAATATGTAATTTTGATTTTTGATTTGATGTGTATTTTTGCTAAGTGTAAGTAACCATAGAAATGTTTTGAGTCAGCTGAGGTGTTCCAATCTAGCGGGAGATTGTTGAGTCAAACAATTGACCTAAGGGGGAGATTGTTGAGTCAAAGATTTGACCAGAATGAAGTATATGGAAGATTGGAATCTTCTCAACCTCCTCAGAATTCGCTAAGTATGGATCCGGGCACACCTTAGACATCCGAGCAAGGTTTTACTTAGCCGGGTATGATATTTTGTCTATCGGGCAAGGTTTACTTCAAGAAGTCTTCTTTAGTGGATATCCGAGCAGGGTTTGCAAATTAGTGCATTGCCGGGCAAGGTACACTAGTTTATGTAAATCCGGGCAAGGTTCACTTTATCAAGCAAGTCTGTTCTTCAGAGCCAAGTATATTACTCTTCCGAGTAAGGTTTGGTTAACCAAGTCCAAGAAGCCAAGTGATTGGAAGACCGGGCAAGGTATTCATTAATAAGTATGGTCCAAGTATTCTTGATGATCCAAAGGAATATCTCTAAGTAATATCGGGCAAGGTTCAGCTCAAGAAAGGAACAGTACTCCCGAGTACACTTTGCTAATAAGTTATTTTATAACAAAGAGCTGAAATGGATCATTGAAGAACAAGGTTGCTCGTAAGGATTTGTCGGGCAAAGTTTGACAAAGCCAAGAAGACTGAAGTCTACCCGGTGAGTATTTTACTTGGTAAAATACTCTTCAAGTAAAGTTTATCCGAAAACTGATTTCGAGTACACTTCTATGTTACCAAGTCCTGAAGGATGGCAGAGTACACAGCGTACTCGGAAAATGAAGATTTATGAAAAGCCTACCCGAAAGACTTGCACTTAGTTTATTTTGAATATGTAATTTGAATATGTATGATTGTATTTAGGGTTTCTAGAAGGAATGACAGCTGTCCTAGGTTGGCAGGCCTATAAATAGAATGTTTAGGGCACGCCGCCAAGGACACACAGAGACAGAGAAAGACACATTTATTGAGATAGAATATATCGTGTGACGGCTGTCCTAGGATTCCTAAAACCCTAAATCGATTATCCACTTTGTATGATGAAAATTATATAGATGGAAATCTTTTGAGTGAATCCTGTGTGTGCTTTCTACCTTTGATTATTCATTGCAACCGTATGTTTGTTATTGATTTCGCCTTTAACAAACGGATATCTTTCTAAATATAGCAACCCGTCATTAACTCTCTTGTCGGCACATTAATCTGTGTGAGTTATGTCATGTTTAAGTAAGATCCAGCTGAAATCGAGGGGCCTGAAAGACACCTTAAAAGAAACGATTGGTTGGTGAAAGCAACCGACACTTTAAATGAAATGATCGGTAGGTGAAAGCAACTTACACCTTAAACGAAAACAATCGGTTGGTGAAAGCAATCGACAAAACAAATGAAACGACCAGTTGGTGAAAGCAACCGGCATGAATGAGCTGACGAAACTACTAGTTGGGTGAAAGAGACTAGCATAAACCAACTTGAGAGTCGATAATGGAAACTAACTGACCTTGCGCTTCTAGGACGTGCGAAGGCAGAGGACCTCGAGTCTAAATTGGAATTGCTAGCTAACCAAACACTGAAATCATGAGGTGAGTTTCTTGGCCCCTTTTACTATTCTTACAGTATTCAAAACAGGGGTGAAACATACATCACTGGTTCTATATACGATAATTAGAAACAAAACAACCGATCTTTATATGAACTTGAGTTAGGCTATGTAGTGCTATAAGTCCCTTAGCATGCTTGCATAGTATAACCATTAACTAACGGGATTAGCCACTAGAATAAACAAATAGTACTATCGGCGTTTTCATTCCCCCTACTGCCAGGTTAGTCACGCTAACCACCAATATTGTATCGAACCGGGGTGTGTATATTTCAATTTGGGAGATTACATGGGGAAAATAGATTAAAGTCGTGGTTTGGCACATAGGCTTAGGGTTCATCATATTACTTCGCAGATTTAGCTAGTCCATGGAGGATCATCGTATTTGTTTCAGCAGATTATTGTATACTTATTTGTGAACGGATTCACGTTTTATGAATAACGTGATTTCATATCGAGTCTCAAAACATGTGAACTCACCAACCATTGTGTTGACTTTTTAAAATGTATGTTTTTTGGGGAATTAACAATGCATGCAATGAATCATGAATACGGGACCTCAATACATAATTATGATACCTTTTGGAGGTATTTTGATTGTATAACACTATCGTTGTTTAGGGTCATATATGAGAAATATCCTTTTTATCTTCAACTAATTTTGTTTAAAAACAAGTTATGGTTTGTAAACGCGTTTTTTTTAAACTATTGGTATCCTAATACCTGTATGTTGGCAATAATCATATGCTTACGGTATACATGATGTCATGCGCCCGCGCTTCTACTTTGGCGGGGTGTGATATTACTACTTGTTATTACTAAGTGAAATTCATGTAGCTATATATTGAAGTGCTCTTGATCGCATAAGACACGAACACACACCCATAATACACACTCTTTTACTCATAGAAGAGATCAGACACTTCCAACACTTATAATCACTGGATTTTTACTTAATATAATTGAGGCAGTGGGATAGTTTTTCCCTCCCAAGGTTTTTTGTTGGAGGTCCTCTATGGATTAAGGTTTTTCCTCGCTACATCGTTGTGTTACTTGTACCGTTTACTTATTATTTTGATTACACATTCAAGCATCCTACCTTACTTACAAAGTTTGGTTACTAGATTATACTTGTGTAATTTTTTACCAAAACAGTTTGGTGTCCACCATGAGGATAGTGGTGCTTTACAAAATCAATTCCTCAGTTTTGTGATCAAACACTACCTTCAAACCATCACCAATGGCATCTCAATCGAAGCAATCATCATCTCAAAACAAGTCAACTCACCTCACCCGTCAACTCAACCTTCAAGTGTGAGTATCAGCCATTCCCTTCCATTGATTCCACCACCACCTCCAAGAAGGTCGGATAACACCGCAAAGAATACATCTACTAGCCTGCCTTACCTATCATTTTCTCAAGTTGAGGATCCTTTTATGGTTTCAAATAATGATATCCTTTCTTTATTCAATCAAGTCCGGAAGCAAATGGCATACCAACAAAGTATTCTTGGAAGAGTTAAAAAACTAAAGTCAGGGGAGGATAAGGTAGTGGAGCCAACAATTACCCCGCAACCTAAGATGCTGAATCTTGAAGCCTCAGGATCCAGGGGCAAAACCAATGAAAACTTTGGCACATCAGGTTTCCGAGGCAAAAGCATTGAGGATTTCATTTCAATGGATCTTCAGCCTGATGTTTTGAATCATGAATCATCAGCCATGATCATAGTTACAAGGATCCCTGAAAGGATCCCAATATTATCACATCAGGATCTTAACACCAGTAACATCAGTCAGACCGCTATTTTAATTTCTAAGAAAGTTGGATCTGTGTAGGAAAATTGATGACAAAAGCAAAAGAACATGATTTCTAGCATACCCGACATAGTTCAACCTATACCGGAGGTGACCGCTGCAAGTAAGAAGGTTTCGAGGTTTACCTCACCAATATGTGATGTTGAAATCCTGAAGCGTTTCTAAACTCCTAACATGAAGCTTCATGATGGAACAACATATCCTGAAGAACATGTGGCTCATATTAAAGAAAGGATGAAGATCATGCCCATATTGGCCGATTTAAAGGAAGCACGCTTATGCAAGGGCTTTGGATAAACTCTTACAGGATCAAACTTAAAATGGGTATTGGGTATCCCTCATAATTCTATTACTTCTTCTTTTGCATATTCAGTTAATTTATTCAATAACCAGTTTTCTTGTATCAGGTCATTTAAGAAGTTAACAAATGACTTATTCAGGGTCTCCCAAAAATATGAAGAATATCTTAGAGCTTATATTGGTAGGTTTAGCAGTGAAGCACTAAACATTGACATGGCTACAACAGTCCAAGCTTTCAATATGGGACTGAAGAGTGATTCTCCATTCTGTGAGGATCTTGTCATGAATCCTTGTAGGAACTTGGATGATGTCAGGAACCGAGCTCTACGGTTCATCTGGCTAGAAGAAGATCAAAGGATCCAAGAAAGGATCAATGCACCAACATATAGTTATGATTGTCCCAACCGGAAATCAGAATCCTCATCCCAACCATCAAACAAATCCAAACCTTATACCAAGCCTAACAATCATAATTTTAACTCTGTGCAGGGTGAAGAGAATGTGGACGAATAGTATCCAAGGATTAGTGATTATTGTTTTTCTGTTGATATGTCTAGACTAATGTTTGCTATTAAGGATCTTAGAGATAAGGCAAGACGGCCATGAAAGAATGATAAAATTTCATCCTGGAAGGATCAATCCAAGTTGTGTGCTTATCAAGAAGACTTTGGCCACACAACTGAAAATTGCATCGCTATATGGAAGGAAATAAGTCACCTCTAGAGCAAAGGATACTTGAAGGATCTCTTGGGAAGAAAATGAAACAAAATACAAGAGGATAACAAGCCCTCCGAAAGGGCATCATCTCCTCCCTGGATGCAAGAATAGTTAATATTATATCTGGAGGATCCGACATACGTGGTACTTCTTAATTTGCAGCTAAAACACATGCTAAAGAATCCAAGTCCGAGAAAGAAATCAGGCCTATAAAAACAACAACTCTCTATGATAAAAAAAAGTCATAACCTTTGAAGAATAAGACTTCAAAAATATTTTGGATCCTCATCGTGATGGTCATGTTATCACATTACACATGGCAAATCATTATTTTCGAAGGATTATGGTTGATGGAGGAAGTTAAGTCAACATAATCCAGCTTGAAACCTTAAAAACAATGAACATTCCAGAAGAAGAAATCTTGAAGAAGTCCTCGGTATTGGTAGAATTCATTGGTGAAGTAAAAAACACAATTGGAGAAATCAGGCTACCTATCTACATAAAAGAGTGAATTCAATCCAAATATTTTGTGTCATTCATTCATTATCTTGTTGCAATGCTATTCTGGAAAGACCATGGATCCATGATATGAAAGTAGTACCTTCAACTTACCATCAATGTGTCAAGATACCAAGCCCATGGGGAGTAGTTAAGATAGCAAGTGATCAATAAAAAGCCAAGGATTGTTACACATCCTCCATGAAACCATTCGTAAAGTCAAGGCAAGCATAACAGCTAAAGAAAAAGAATCGTGAGGTCTTAGAAGCAAGTGAGCAAGACGTGAAAGAAGTGATCATAAGTCCCGAGGATCCTTACAACAAGATATTCTTAGGATCCTATATCCCTGATATTATTGAATCAAGGATCCTAGAGTTTTTGAAAGAAAGAAAGTCAACCTTCACCCGGAAACAAGAAGGCATAACAAGTATTTCTAAAGATAATATTAATCATAAACTTAGTATAGATAACTGTTTTAGGCCTAAACACCAAAAGAGAATAAACTATGCACCAAAGAAGAATACGATTAACCAAGTAGAGGTAGAAAGGTTACTCAAAGTGGGGATGATAAGAGAAGTGGAATTTCCTAGATGGCACATCAATGTGGTAGTAATACCCAAGAGAATGGAAAATGGATAGTTTGTGTGAATTTCATCGACCTCAACAAAGCATTTTAGAAGAATCATTTCCCTTTACCACCTATAGATTTAATGGTGGATGTAATAGCATGCCATGAGGTGTTATCCTTTATGGATGATAGAACCATCAGATCTAGACGATACTGCCTTCATGTTGGGTCCAAAGGAATGACAGAAATCTTGTCAACCTCCCTAGATTTTTATAAGTATGGAATCCGAGTAAGCACTCAGAGCAAGTAAAATGCTTCCTCGAGCAAGGTACCTATCTGAGCAGGATACTACTTCTGAAATCTTCTAAGTGTTGAGTTATGAGCAAACTGCACTTCGTCAAGAAAGGTTAGTTCTTGATCAAGTATGGTTTATTACCGAGCAAATCCTAGATATAATATTGCTTAAACTAATTCATGAGCAAGTTATTGGGTCGAACAAGGTTTGGGAAAAATATGAATCTCAAGTATGTTGGTAGGGAGTTTGTGAAATTCAATCAAAGTGTCACTCCCAACATGAGTTGGCATCGAGCATGTCTACAATATCTGAGTAAACTTACAATGATCAAATAATTCTATAAAGGCTAATGAGATTCAAACAAGAACTTGTTTGCTCTTAGGAGCTATCTAAGCAAAGTTTGGTATGCTCGTGAAGATTGAAGAATCATAACCTGAAGAATCATAAGCTGAAGACATGGTTTACACTTGTATATTTTTTAGAATATTTTGTAATAGAAGATGATTAGGGTTTCTAGATGAAATGCCAGCTGGGCCTATAAATAGAATGTTTAGGTCACATTGATGGGACACCTTACAGCCGCACTACACACCTACCTGACGACTTGATTGTGAGCCGGCATTCCTTCAAAACCCTAAGTTATCGTGTATCTTATTTAATACTGATATTAATGATAACGAAAATCATTTGAGTTTGTGTTGATATTTAGTTCATTCCAAATTTAGCATCTTACTAATTGTGGTTCATTCCGTCGGCCACATTTAGGGGTCTTCACAATTATGTGTTCCGTGTGTTCTTGTTCGATTTTATTATTGTCATCACGAAATCCGATCCTGACAAGTGGTATCTGAGCTGGTTGAGCTTTGAGCTGCTGAATTAGTGTTTCGACTTTAGATCCACAACGTTTGAGCTGAATTTTTAAAGAATTGAAGACAATGACGTCAGTTGAGTATTGTTTCATTGGAGAGTGACGTCAGCATAGCTTTTTTCGTTATTTCTGCTTCAGATCTTAAAATTTTGAGGTTTAAAAGTATTATAATCCTAGATTTACACCTTGCTTGGTTATTAATTGGTCTAGATCTTAGTTTAAATCCATTTGGAATCTTTATTTGACTAAGAGATCTAACTTTTCTAGCTAGATCCACATAGTTTGGGTAAATTTCAGCACTATTTTTCAAGTTTTTAAATAATTGTTAGTTTAATGTCAGTCACTAAATATCAAAAATCAAATGGATTTGGATCAAGAAGCTTCTACTAACAAAATTTCATGGTTGATTGGACAATCAAACTTCATTAAATGGAAGGTTATGTATGAGGCTGATGTCAACTACAATGATCCTGATATGTGGTTTTCATTCAAAGAGGATCCATATACACCCGCAACTGGTCAGAATGCAAATCAAGCTGCAGAAAGGACCATGAGAAGAAGAGATGATAAAGCTATTTCTATGGAAAAGCTTAGGTTTTCATGGGAAGTCTTAACAAGTGTTCAACATCACACATCTGAAAAAGCCATGTATGATATTGTGATAGATATGTTTGAAGGAAATGTTGAACTAAAGGAAATCAAGAAAGACATATTGAAACAATAAATAGATAGGTTTTAATTCTAACCAGGTGAAGGGTTTAACTCTGTTTTGAAGAGGTTTGTGGCTATTGTCAGTGAAATCAGAACAACAGATCTTCAAATAACAGATAATGATCTAAACAAGAAATTGTTATTTTCTTTGTCTGGTGAATGGTACACATCTGCAAAATTTATTAAAGAGAAAGTGAACTTCCCAACAATGAAGTTAGATGTCGTGATTGCATTCTTTCAAGTTGCTGAGGTTGAGATGATTGATAATTATATGATCAAGGAAGACAAACCCAGTTTTCCTATTGCTAATGCACTCATTGCACTAACTGGAAGCATAAGTCCAAGACTCAACAAGAACCTGTTGATTTAGTAGAATCACCTAAAATTTATCCTGTTGCATTTTCACCTTCTACAAGTCTGGTGAATTAGCCAAGATTCAATGTTCAAATGATTGAAGATGTTTATGCTGCATATGTCATGAGTGGTCCAGTACCATCTATTTCAGGTCAAGCACATCATAATAGTGAATACCAAGCACTCTTCTCCATGTTCACTAAGTCTTATAATGCCTTTTTTTGTAAAGAATCTGATTCATACCCGTGTCATAAATTGATATGGATGATTTGAAGACACATCTATTAAATGGCAAGCTGCCACGTTAGCTATGAGAACAAAGAGATTTTACAAGAAAACAAGAAGGTCAACTTTTGCAGGGCTAAATGACAGGATTGGTTTTGCCAAATATTAAAACATTTGTTACAACTGTCAACAGCCTAGTCATTTTCCTAGGGAATGCAATTTACCAAGACAATTCAACAACGAATGGCAAGTAAACCAAAATCAATTCTTTTAATATCAAAAACCAGAACCAACATCAAACAAATACCCAAAGAAACAAATTTCATTATCAAACCAAAACCCATACCCCTAAAACAGACAACAACAAAACAACTTCCAACAACCCCAAAACCAACAACCAAGAACCCAAAACAGCATTCAACATCCACAAAACCAAAATTTGCAAAGAAACAATCAAATCAGCCTATCACTAACAATCAACAACCCGGAAATCAAGGCAATGTTGCTCTTTCTCAAGTGAAGATGGGGATTTTGATTGGAGCAATCATTCCAAAGCTATTACAACAGCTAATGTGGCTTTAATGGAAGATATCAAGACCGATCCTGAATCTTCCTCGTAACCTTCACTCTTTGAGTTATTACTTACTATTGATGATTTGAAGAGAGAAAATTCATGATCTTCAAGCTGAGATAGGTAGGAAAAATTGAATAATTTGTTTCTATGATAAAAATGAGAAGACTTATGAACAACAAATCAAAAATGCTGAGGATGATTGTTTTGAAGGGTTTTGACTTCAGTCAAGATACATAGTTAAAATTGAAGGGTTGAAGAAGATATATACGGATGAAAAGCTGAAATGCACTAAACTTCAAGTTGAAGTAGATTATGAAAAATCAAAAATGCGAAGACTTATGAACAACAAATCAAAAATGCTAAGGATGATTGTTTTGAAGGGTTGACTTCAGTCAAGATACATAGTTGAAATTGAAGGGTTGAAGAAGATGTATACGGATAAAAAGCTGAAATGCACTAAACTTCAAGTTGAAGTAGATTATGAAAAATCTTGTTACAACTAGTAATATTATTGGAAATATTGAAGAAGTTAAACCTGAATAGATGTATAAGAGTGTTTCACCTGCTTTTAATGATTGTTACTCATTAAAGGTTGATCATGAGAAAAGGGAGGCTTATTTTAGTGATTTTAAGAGCATCTTTGAAGTTAAACAAGAATTTGTCAAGAATTATGACAATGTTACTGTCAATGAAGAAGGAGAATTTTTGTTATAAGAAACGGACTTCAGTGAGACTAAGTCTGATTTTTTAAAAGATAAAGACTCAAATTCAAGTGATATTGCTATGAGTACTTCAAGTGATAACAACAACCATTGCTCAAGTTGTTGTAGATGCAAATATTCCAATAGTAGCAAAAGGAGTTCAAAGAATAAGGTTCCAAATCATATTTCATCACCAAAGCAAAACAAGGAAAAGTCACATGCTTCAAGTTCCAAAACCAAGACAACATCTTACAAGGAACAATCTTATCCACATATCTATCCTGGTTACTCTAATCATGAAATATTTGATATTTGTGGTGATCCTCAAGATTTACCAAGAAGAGATAGACCTAGTGCTGAATGGTATGCTAAAAGTAGTGGAAAATATAAGCCACCACAAAAGGTCATCTTCAAGAAATAAAAGAATCTACAATAACAAGAGAAAATTTACTGTTATGAATCAAATGAACCCCTCCAAGTGGATTATAAGAAGTTGATGGGTCATCAAAAGACAATTGGCATGAAAATGCTAAGACCAAGTGATAGATACAAGAATGGGGGAAATTCAAGTGAAGATTTGGGTTACTATTTAAGAGTCACGTGCACACTTTGTGATGTTTATGGACATCATTCAAACTCTTGCTGGTATAAAAATGAATCAAAACCACTTGAGGTTTCTGATTATAACAAATTTGGTCAAGATATTGGACTTTATAAAAAAAGTACAATGCTTATCTAGAAAAGGATAAAGATTTTGTTGATCAAAATGATAAGAAGAAGCAAAAAAGTCTAATGTTGTGACTAAGAAGGACAAGACCAATTCAGTTAATCTAAAACAGACTGATAATTTTAAAGCTTCTGAAAAACCAAAGACTCTCACAATGTTGAAGAAGTCAAAAACAGAAGCCTTCAAGAAGAAGATTGGTTCAATGTTAAATGGAGATGAAGAGTACTTATTGGTATATGACCAAGAGGTTACTCAAGGGTGAAAAAGACTAAATTTCTAAAGATTCTAAAGAAAAAATATGAAATGACACTTAAAGAGAGGATGGATGCTATTATTAATGATGATAGTCCTCCAGAATCTATGCTTCAAACTTTGCTAAGAGATTAGAAAGTGATGGATCATGTGAAAATGTCTATGAAAAAGTTTATCCAAATGATTCTTTTATCCTTATAATTGAGAGGGAGCAAGCCTCATTTTCTTGTGTTTCTCTCCTAAACTAATATTGTTTTTCTTTCTATGTGCAGGGACAATAAACTGATGTTGAAGACATCTGGTATATGGATAGTGGATATTTTAGGCACATGACTTGTGACAAGAGGTCTGCTGTTAATTATCAAGAAAAACTGGTAGCTTTTGGAAGTGATGAGAATGAAGCAAAATTGTTGGAAAAGGTGTGTCAACAAATGGTAAAGTGTCATTTGATAATGTTTACTATGTTGAAGGACTTCAGTACAACTTGTTGAGTATCTCACAAGTTTGTGACAAGGGTTACAAGGTAGGATTTGAAGATACACATTGTTTCATCTTGAAACCAGAATTTGTCATTCCTCCTGATATGATACTAATGTTAGCTCCCATAAATGGAACTTTATATGAGCTCAGAATGAAAGATGTTGTATCAAGAGGAGGTGCATGTTTTGTTTCCAAATCATCAAAGAATGAACCTAAATTATGGCATTAGAAATTGGGTCTTGTGAACTTCAAAAACATGAATAAGCTAGTTAAGGGTGAACATGTTATTGGTTTACCTACTAGAGAGTTCAAACTTGATGAAAAATGTTCCTTATGCATGAAAGGGAAACAACATAAATCATCACACAAGATATAGATGGTGAATTCAATTGATCAAGTGCTTGAGATGCTTCACATGGATCTTTTTGGTCTTGTAAGTATACCAAGTATTGGAAGGAAGCTCTTTTGTCTTGTCATCACTGATGAGTATTCAATATTCACATGGGTATATTTTCTTGCAAGCAAAGATAAGACTGTAGAGCTAGTCAAGGGTTGTGTAACAGGGATTGAAAACCAACTGGAAAAGAGAGTTAAGATAATGAGAAGTAATAATGTGAGTTCAAAAATGGAGTGATGTTTGAGTTTGTCATGGCAATGGAATTTTGCAAAAAATTAGTGGTCCTTGAACTCTTGACCAAAATGGTGTTGTTGAAAGGAAAAAAAATAGAACATTGATAGAAACAACAAGGACCATGATTGATGATGCAAGTTTACCTATCTCTTTATAGGCTGAAGCTATTAACACAGCTTTTTATGTTCAAAACCAGGTACTTCGCAACAAACATCATAACAAAACTCATTATGAGATTCTACTTAATAGGAAACCCTACATCAAGTTCTTTAATCCATTTGGTTAGATATGTTCACTCCAGAACACCAAGAACTATTTGAACAAATTTCAGGCTAAGTCTCTTGAATGCTTCTTTGTTGGATATTCTTTACACTCAAACGCCTACAAAGTCTATGTAGAAGACCATTTAAGTGTGATTGAATCATGTGATATAGTGTTCAATGAGAATCAATTTAACATTGTTGATGACCTAAGCTGGTAATCTGATCTTGAGAAATGCATCAAATCATTCAAGATTTATCCTAAAGATATTGTCCCAAGTGCTTATATTACAAGGTATCCTGAAGCAACTAAAGAATTGAAACTTGATTTGGACAAAATATGGTCCAAAGTTGCTAGTGAAGGTCCAAGTTTGGACAAAATATGGTCCAAAGCAACTAAAGAATTGAAACTCAGCTAAGTTAAAGTCCAAGTTTGTTCCAACTGAGCCTATTTGTATTGATGAAGAGTTGGAACAAACTTGGAGTTTAACTTAGCTGAGTTTTCATCAATATGAATCACTTTTCGAGGATTCGCATCAGAAAACATGATGTGAGTATCATCAGCACATGACACAGGTCTTCTCAAAATCTCCTTTATAATAGGAACAGATTTGTACTGTTCTTTAATAAATGGATGAAGAGTTTGAGATTTCGTGAAACCACAGTTTCTGACGACGTGACCACGTTCACCGCAAAGAAAGCAGGTTCGCATGTCAGTATGTTCACGTGTTGGTTTGAAAGAAACTTGTGTCACCTGAGGTGGAAGAAACACACCAGCAATTTGACTTTAATCCAAGTCATCAAAAGTTAAAGCTTTCTTTTGCATGTAAAATTCAAGGTTTGAACAGTTTGAAAAACTTTGAAGTGAATCAGTTCCGTGTGATTTAACAAACTTAACCTTTTTAGCTGATTTTAACAACTCTTTTGCTTTAATTAATAGGTCTATAACCTGTGATGTCTTGGAGTTCCAACTCTTTGTTCTAAATCTTGAACCTTGGATGTTTCATTTTGAAAGACACTCTCAATCAAATCAGGTTTGCTTAAGTTAAGTGGAATGTCTTTTTCTGTGAAAACCTTGCCAATACCTTTTAGCTTAAACATACGTCCAGTTGAAACTTTTGAAGCAGAAGGATTAATGAAACGCATTAAATCCTCATCAGAAAACGCATTAAATCCTCATCAGAAATTTTTGGTTTTTCTGACTTCTTTGCTTTAACATTGATAGGTTTTTCCTTTTTCACTTGAGAGACGTTTGAATCGTACACAGCTTCCTCAAATTCATGAGGTTCACATAATATGTGATTCGAACGTGGAATGTCCAGATTTTTGTGTACCACAGCAGGTTCAAACACGTCCTCAATAATTAATTTTTCAACATTCTTATCAACAAAAACTTTGTTGCTTTGAATATGAGATTTTTTAGATGAAGTTTGAGCATTTTCTTGATTAATTTTAACAGATTTAGATTTCACTTCAACATTTGTTTCTTTATTTCAGATTCTTCTTTTCCCGCAAAAATGATTTGCAGAATAATCATTTTGAAATGGAGGAGGTATTTCAACAAAACCAATGCCTTTCTTTGAGTCATTTTGTTTACTAGAAACTTCAATAATTTCGTTTAACAAAAATGAAGAATTTCTAAATTTGCCCATTTTGTTTTTCAACTCAAGAATCTCATTTTCAAGTTCAGTGATCTTAGAACGATGTTTCAAGATTTCTTGAAATTTCTGATCATTAATTTTCATTTTAACTGACAATTCAGCTTTAAGATCGTGATTACTAACAGACAACGCTTCAATTTTCTCCCTAGATCTCATTTGAGAATCTAAAGATTGTCTATAAGTATCTTAAAGTGAAGCAATCTCCTTAATCAAACTATCAGTTTGGGCTTTCAAAAATTCTATCTTAGGCTTGTTAATCTCATAATCGGCACACAATACATTAACAGACAAGTTAATAGAATTTGAAGGAGTACTAACCTCATTGACGTTAGCCATACAAGCAGATGTGGTTGGCTCGCTGATCTTGGGCATACAATCAAAAGTAGTTGGTTGCATTCGGCATGAATCATCAGAATCCGACTCAGTGTCATTATCAGAAGACAACTCAGTCCCACTTGCATCACGAAAATTTTCAAACATCGCCAAATTTGCTTGATTGTCATTGCACAATAATCTTTGAGATCAATCAGTTCCATCAGCAGCAGACAGCATAGCTTGTGTTCCCGAAGAAAATGATTTGTTGCCAGAAGGTTTGTCAGAATCATTATTCTTTTTCACAGGACTCCTATCTTGGTTTCGAGGTCCATTGTACTCTTTCTTTGGTTTGTCACATTCTTTTGCAAAGTGACCAAACTCTTGACAGTTGTAACATTTGACCTTCAACTTATCAAACCCAATCTTCTTGTTTAAAGATGGTATATCTTTACCAGTTCTTTGCATGAACTTCTTTACTTTTCTGACTATCATAGCCATGTTCCACTTCAAATCCATTATTTCCAAATCATCATGGTCGATTTGGTCATAATCTTCATCGGTTAATTCACTAGTGGCAATTTTACTTCCAACCAAGTTCTTATAAGAATTCATGAAGGTACATAAAAAGGCAAAATTTTGTTCAGCCTCTTTCATGTTCACATTAGGTGGTGCAGAAAAATTGTTTGTAGAAGAAGATCCACCAGATTTCCCAATGTTATTACCAGTATATCCAGACTCAATAAAACATGCATTAGGATCACTACAAGCTAAAGATCCCACATTTTCATTTTGTGTGAGAAAAACAGTGATTGGAGTTGTAGTGCTGCTAAAAGGCATACTACCTCCATAGAAAGATGGATCTTGAACTTCTTTCGATGACTTGTGACACTTCAAGTCATATTCACTAGCCTCAATCTTTTGCATAAACTCGAAAGAAGTTAAGTCTTCATTTTTGAAATAATTATTTTCTATTAAAACCATTAGAAATGTGCTATATGAAGGAGGTAAAGCGTTTTTTCACAATATCAATCTTGTCAGACTCATTTAGTTCCATCTTTAACTTAATCATCTCGGAGATAAGATGATTGAACCTAGTAGTCATTTCCTCAACTGTCTCTCCTTTCAACAAATTAAAGTTTCTGAATTGAAACTTCAACATTACCGTTTTTCTTTCTTCAGTATTACCCATACTTCTCATTTTAACATGTTGGAATAACGAAGCACAGCTTTTAATACTTCCAACTTGATGGAAAATATTGTCAGGTAATGCCATGGTGAGAGTTGAGTAGGCTTTAGTCTCGATTTCTAAAGCTTTATTCTCCTCTTGAGAATATTGTGAAAATGCTTTAGGAGTGAAACCGGTAGACTCGTCACCAATCATTGGAACAGTATAAACTTCATCGAGACAATAGGAACAATCAGGATGAACAGAACCAAAAAGAGCACGAAATCGTGGTTCCCATTTTGCAAAATTGCTAAACTTCATTGAATGAGGACATTTGGAATGAGATCCAATTTCAGCATCCAATTTCAGCCAAAGCATAAAAACCAGCCATTATAAATAACCAGTTCAAGTTTGACAAGAATTTAAACTTCAAGGACTTAAAGTGAAAATTTTATAACGAACTGTGAACAGCGATGGTAACGAACTGGATATAACGAATCAATTATACGAATTGATTGTTATCTGAATAACGAACAAGGAAGAGTACCACAACGAATTAGATTATAACGAATTAGTAACGAATCAAGGACAAGTCACTAACAAATCAAGTCAATGAATCAAGATGACGAATCAGGAATCAGGAATATTTAATAACGAATCAGGTTGACGAATTGACGAATCAAATTAACGAACCAGTTTGATGAGTCAAGGTAACGAATAAGAAACACATAACGAATCAGTAACAGTTAACAACGAATTAGGTTGTTAAACAATTATAACAAACTCTGCCACGTGGCAAAAGTTTGTTAGAGGATGATAGGTTAACGAATTAGACCACGTGTCTAACAAATCAAGCAGAACGAATTAAGCTTGAGAACGAACTAGCTATAACAAATTACTAAGGTTTAACGAATCTTCAAACAGATGATGAAGATCTTCAAATCTTCATCATCAATTCCAGAAATCTGGAAAAATTAAGAACAACCAATATCAAGCACAAATTCGTAATACTACCTCGATACAACACCAAATCGTTCAAGTAATATCTCAAATTACTCGTACACACATCACGAATCCAAATCACAACCTCTCGTATACTAAAATAACCAAACCCGAACACAATCAAGCCAAAATCAAGCCTCTGTTTCGTCCATCAAAGATCCAAATCAACATCAACACAAAACCATACCAATTCTCAATTCCAATCACTAACACAACCTACCATACCGAACACAAATCAATCCTCAATTAATCCATAATTCACTAATTCAATTGAAATAAAAATGCCATTAATAAACTCAAACTTATATTAATAATCCTTCAATTATCAGTCCATAACAGCAAATCAAGAGAAATTCGAACACCGAAAGCTCTGATACCACTTGTAGAAACCTCATATCTAATACCTTACTAGGATCTAGTTTATTGATTACTCTTAATTAGATTATATATTATGTATATTAGATGTATTATGTATATGTAGTAATAGATTAACGAAGTTCTGATCGAGAGAGAAATTGGACAGAGTGTAGATACTTTATAATCAAAACTTAAATTAAATAGAGGTAAGAACCTCTATATATAGAAGATGGAGCTAATTCGTTACACATGCCACAACGAATTAGCATCCACTTCGTTACATTACAGACATATAATAAGACACATTACGAATCATTGATTCGTTATGCCATTCGTCAACATTCCATGACAAATGGGAACATACATAACGAACTAAGATCCCATTCGTTAAACATCCTTAACGAATGAGAGAAACATTAACTTAACAGACTAGTTCGTTAAACAACCTTAACGAACTAGTATTACCTTAACGAACTAGACTTAAATATAAATATCTTTTTCATTAATAAATACAAAGACTCAAGACGCAAAACCGTGCACTAACATCATGCCTTATGATTTTTCGGTTATTCATAAGGCCGGAAAAGAGAACAAAGAGGCGGATGCCTTGTTTCTTCAACCCCATTCTGAAGAGTTATTGTCCCTTATTTTGTCAAGGTGGCTGATATCAAAGCGGGGCTACAAACCGATCCGCTTACAAGCGATCGATCAGGAAGCTACAAGAAGACACGTCATTAGCCATTGACTTCTCTCTAGTGGATCATCTTTTGTTTTATCAGGGACGTTTGGTAATACCAGAAGTATCTTCCCTCAAGCTTAAGCTGTAACAAGAAGCACATGATACCCCAATCGATGGTCATGGAGGGTATTCTAAAAACCTATAAATGACTTTCTTCTCGATATTATTGGCTAAAGATGAAACAAGATGTGAGGACTTTTGTCCAGCAATGTGTGATATGTCAATGACATAAGTATCAGATCTCCCTAGTTTGCTTCAGCCCTTACCCATTCCCAATCAAATTTGGGAGGATATTTCTATCGATTTCATCGTTGGTTTACATCCATCAAACTGTTTCGATAACAAATGTTGAGACATTGTGTCATACCAAGCTCTCAGGGCTTGATGTAGACCATAAAGAGCTTTTTCGAGAAGGTACACCTTGTTTTTGTGAATCGGATCGACAATTTACCGTTCAGGAAAGCAAATTTAACATCCAACTGGTAGACCTTGAATCCATTCCAAGATGCAAAGGCTAAGAAAATTGTAATTGCTTCAAGTCTAGCCACTGGAGCATAGACTTCATTAAAATCAATTCCTTCCATTTGATTATACCCAAGAACCACTAATCGAGCCTTGTTTCTGACAATTATACCATTTTCATCTCTCTTGCATTTGAAGACCCACTTGGTATTAATACATCGTTTACCATCTGGTAGATCAACAAGTTTCCAAACTCCAAGTTTTTCAAATTACAACAGTTCCTCTTGCATTGCATTTACCCAACTCTCTTCAGTCAATGCTTGCTTGTATGTCTTTGGTTCAATTTTTGAAATGAAACATTTAAACGAGAACCGGTTTTGAAGATGAGCAACTTGAGAATATTAACAACTCAGACTTTGATCAAGTTGATTTCAATTACGAACACCAGAATGAAGACCTCCAATAATATTCTCTTCCAGATGATATGATAAAGTTCGAGGCATAACTTCATCAAGAACTATCACATCATTAGGAAGATTCGTGACATTTTCATCATTAGTCACCTCATCAGAAAGCACAGAATCAGTAGCAACAGGATCAGAAATGATGATGATGACGATGATGACGATGACGATGACGATGACGACGACGATGATGATGATGATGACGATCATGATGGTGGAGACGATGATGACGATGATGACGACGATGACGACGATGATGACGATGCTAACAATGCTGACGATGATGATGATGATGATGATGATGACGAGGATGATGATGATGATGATGATGATGATGATGATGATGATATTGATGATGATGATGAGCCATCCATTGTGGACTAAAAACAAAATTTGAAATGTGTGGACATAAGTTTAACAAATATAGTGTATATATACCAAAAGGTTCACGGACCAAATAGTTAAAAAGGAAAAAAAGACAAAACATTTGTACGCTCACGGACCAAATAGTAAGTGTAAAACATAAGTATCACACGCTTGTAATACACTCAAAACAGTATTTGGTTAAAACTATTTTCTTAATCTAGTTTATTCAGAACTTAATTACATTTATTGCTACTCACTTGACAAAATTTGGGAAAATATATATGTAATGATAGCCTACATTCAACTTAATTACGATAAATAACTCTATCTCAACTAGGTATCGCACGCTTGCAATACGCTCAATACGCTCAGGACTAGTTTTATATACGCTCATAAACGATATCGCACGCTTTCAATAAGCTCAGGACTAGTTTCTTTGGAACATAATTACATTTATAGCCTACATTCAACTTAATTACTTTAAATAACTCTATTTCAACTATCAAAAATTAAATTTTATCTTTATAGCAGTCACACTAACATTAAAGAACTTAAAAACACAAAAATGAATTCTTCTGATAAAACCGTGAAGAGCATTGTGAAAGCAAGGATGGACCTTGAAAAAGGTAAAGATGGAAAATTTTTGAAGGCCATTCAAGAATCAAAACAACGTGTTTAAAGAGATATCAAACACACATGATGCATATAAAGAAATGTTGATGCAACCAGAGAGTGAGTTCAAGACGAAAGTTGTTGAATATCTGAAACAACAGTCCTCATGCTACAATTCGGTGTATGAGGCTCTGGTTGGCACGGTTACTACGGTGTCAATTAACATGAATTTCAAGAAGTTGGGTCTGAAATTGTGAAGAAAGCGAAGTGATTGGGCATAGAAGTTGGATATGAAGTTATGATGTTACTTTTCTCTTAGATGGGTTCGTTTTTTAAAAAGGTTATTATGAAAAAACTTTTAACGATTATCTAAAAAACAAAAACGCTATGTTAAAACGCTTGTAATACGCTTGTCTAAAATAAATTATTATATGCCGCACATTCTTCGAGAATACAGTAAAATACGAAAAACAATGATAAAAATATGTGTGATAAAGCAGGTCTACCGTGAAAAAACTAAACATTTTTGACAAAACGCTCTTAAAATGTCATATGCTCTCCTAAGACGCTCATTCTTGCTGCTGCAGTGCTTTGCAAGTTCTAGTATTGTGGCCATGTAAATGACAAATCTGACATTCCCTATAATTCTTCCCAGCTCGAATAATGGCTATCTCTTTCTTTGATTTGATTCTTTTGTGTAAGTCACGACCCTTGTTCCTTATTCCAGTAGGCACACGAACAGTAACCTCAGATGGTTGTTCAAATCCTAATACGCCAGCAAATATATCCCTTTTAGATTGGCGTACTCTTTCATACCGAGTCAAGTCTGCTTTTTCAATCATTAAATTCATCTGATCTCTCAATTTTGTCAATTCATCGTTATCTATAACATAACTGTTGATAAGGTACTCACCGGCATATTTTATTTCTCTTGAAATCTCTTTGATCTTCATGTTCCTATCATTACCAAACTCTTATATGGGAGTTGTTCTGATATTCTCCGCAGCCTCTTTTCTCCAACGATCATTTATATATATATTTTTGGGAATTTCTTAACTTGATACAAATTCATGACATAGAAATTATGCCAACACAATAAACCATATTGTTCAAATTTTTTGCTAAGTGTATGTCGCGGTATACTCTTCACCAAATTCACCATCCTTCTTAAATAGAAACTAAAAAACAATGAAAGACGCTCAGGTTATCTAAACTAATGTTAAACAATTTTAAACCTATAAAAAAATGTTTTAAACGCTAAAAACTACCTCCAAGAATTCTGGAACATATGCTTTAAAATCACATATCTTGCACCTCAAATAACCTCCTTCTTCTTCTTCAGAAGCCTTGAATAGTGAAACACCACCAACAGTTTCAATAATTTCAGCTTGAACATCATTAAAAATAGATCTTGTATATATCCTAACTGCTTCCCCTTCAAGATAACTTTTGGTGACTAACTCAGGATACGTGTACCTACTGTCATGATCACATCGTCTGCTATTGTCTCTTTGTATATCCATACTAAAATCTAAATGATTGAAAAACACAACTAGTGTTAACTGAGAATTTGTAGCTTGACCAAAAAAATGGTTTTCGCTCTCTGATCTTGACGTTGTACGCATCAATCCAGACAAATGTTTGTCTCTATAAAAAGCATGTATCCAATCAAATCTCATTTTATACATATCAATAAGCCATTTATAATAGTCAAGCTCGTACTCAACCATTATCGTCTGCTATCTAACCTCAAATACAGAAGGACTAATTGAATCTGTCTACACAATATCACATATCTTACGCTTAAAATCTTTATTATTGCATAGTTCGGATCCCATCTGATAACAACAATTGTTAAACGCTCAGGTAAAACCAACAGTTAAAACACTCAATTGAAACTCAACTTTACCTTGTCAGCAACCTTCTTCATAATTTGCCACATACATAACATATGCCTTGCATTTGGAAATACAAATACAATAGCTTGCTTCATAGTCTGGTCTGAATATGATAATAACATTCGGTGCACTACCAAACGACTCAAGTAACATTTTCAATAACCATGTGCATGACTCAATATTTTCAGAAGCTAATAATCCAGCACCGACAGCACACTATGAGAATGGTTATCAATTGTTGTAAATGGTACAAATACCATCTTGTACCTGTATATAAAAAGGTTATAAAAAAATTATTTATGCATACAAAACACACTGTAATCCAAACTTATATATTGCAAGTGTATTGATCAATAACTTACTTATTAGTCTTAAATATGGCATCAAAAGATATAATATCCCCAAATGCAAGATAATTACTATTTGATATCTCATCAGCCCAAAAACGTGAATTATCCCACCATTGTCATTCACATCATATTCAAATGAATAATCAGCAGAAAATTTATTCTTCGCACATAATCTCTGAACAATCATCTCTGCAACATACTCTCCAATAAAACAATTTAAATCTTGTTTAAAATTTTTATAATCATCTTTAGTTGCACCCACTTTTTCAAAACCACCATCCTGAGTTCTCATAACATTGAACACTTTAACAGGTCCCAAATTCAAATTAGACAACTCATAAATAGTTTCCTCTTGAACTTGTGTTAACTTCCCTACTGATCGAACAAACTTCATATCACATTCTGCTACCATATCATGATTATGGCCTTCAACAAAATCATGAACTTCAAAATTTACACCGTCCATAGATTTTAACTGAAGTTTAGACTTTACAACCACATCTAATAGTAGGCTTTATCCTCCTTTTATAATAATATGACTTGCTTGATTCATTATAATTATCTTTCGAATCATAACTTTTGGCTGGCTTGTGACCTTCTTTACAACATGTAAAATACTTGGTCTTTAGTACCCCCATCATGCATGTACGATCCACCTTTGCGAACACCAAATCCAGCCTTCTTTGCATACTCACAATAAAAATCATATGCTTGATCTGATGACGAAAACATCATTCCTTTAACAGGTTTGTAAGAAGAAGCAACTTCAGAATAATATCATTTCCTCGATGTTCTGCTAAAGTCGCATCATCTGCAAAAAAAATACTATTAGAAGCTAATGAAACACTCATACAAATACTATCATGTTAACTACGCTCGTAAAATGCTCATATACTAAACTTAAATTACTATCATGTTATATACACTCGTAAAACGCTCACAAAGGAAACTAAATATACTATCATGTTATATACGCTCATAAACGCTCAATAATCTAAACTCACAAATAATCAAAATTAACATGTTAAAATCTAAACTAGAACACTAACATGTACAAGCATGTGTCCGATTATTTATGAAAACAAAAATATGATTAACCAGAAAAATGAGCATCAATAATCGAAACCGAATTATCATACTGTACAAATACTATCAATTACTTCAATCAGAACAACTTACATTCACGATCGTCCTTCATTTCAAAACCCTAGCTCAAAAACCAGTTCAAAACTGGTTCGTAAACTCAATTGATTTGATTAAGATATAAATCACTTCAAAAATGGTTCGTAAAAAATAAATTGATTTGATTAAGATATAAATCAGGATACGCGTAACCGTTTATACGCAAATTACTTAATTTAGATTACGTATCAAAAGACAATCGTACCATTCTCGCTTAAAATAAACTGAATCTGATCAACTGAATGTAAAATTGAAATCGACACTCTATATAGTCCCGTATGTTTTGTATGATAATGTATTATTATGTTCTATATTCTCTCTCTCTCTCTCTATATATATATATATCACACACAAACTATAATAATAATAATAATAATAATAATAACAAACATGGAAGACGACAAAAACTAGTCGCTCACCCCCTTAGCGCCCCTTTTGTCGCCCCAGGGAGGCGGTGTTCGCACCCCTTGTCGCCCCTTTTAATCGTCCCACTACGGGTTGCCTTATAACTGGACTCAAACTATCCGCAAACTCCATCATTATTATTTATCATTCTTGATTATCTTGATTACCAATTTTTAATCTATAACTCTCTTCTTCTCCGGTTTAACCATTTAACCCTTTTGCTTGTGAACCATTAGAATAACCCAATAACCATGATGCCCGTTTAAAGAGCCCATGTTGAGGTCTATAACTTTCTCTAACTGTCTCTAAATTTGGTAATTAGCAGCCTTGGGTATTGGTTGTTCTGAAATTTTCCCGGCTAGCCATTGTTGATCATAATGTCTTTGCTAACAGGTGTCTACATGCTATATAAATGTTTGACCTATTATATAGTACTAACTAGTTCTTAAAATTTGATATGGTAGCTGACTGAACGTGTTTATTTAGCTTCTTTTGTCGATATCTCTAACTCTAATAAAAATATCCGCAAACTCCATCATTATTATTTATCATACTTGATTATCTTGATTACCAACTTTTAATCTATAACTATGTTCTTCTCCGGTTTAACCATTTAACCCTTTTGCTTGTGAACCATTAGAATTAACCCAATAACCATGATGCTCGTTTAAAGAGCCCATGTTGAGGTCTATAACTTTCTCTAACTGTCGCTAATTCTGGTAATTAGAAGCCTTGGGTATTGGTTGTTCTGAAATTTTCCATGCTAGCCATTGTTGATCATAATGTCTTTGCTAACAGGTGCCTACATGCTATATAAATGTTTGACCTAATATATAGTACTAACCACTTCTTAAAATTTGATATGGTAGCTGACTGAACGTGTTTATTTAGCTTCTTTTGTCGATGTCTATTCTATGCTTGTGGGACGGATAGACGTCTATGTGTTGGGTCCAAGATATACTTTTGCCTGATATCTATGCTTGTGCATAATTCCTACTTTTTCTTCCCATATATACTTTTTACTAAAAGTTCCAAAATTTAAACATCAGTCACCCTCGAAGAAAAACAAATGCAATCAGATTAGACGTGCACAAAAAAACCGGTTCCGGACCCGAACCGGTGTACCTGACCCGGAACCGGTTCTAGTTCGTACCCGGTGTACCTAATACCCGGTTTGGGTATTTATATACCCGAAATCCGTACCCGGTTACACATTTTATAACCACAATCGGTTCGTACCCGACCCGGAACCGGTTTCAATTTGTACCCGGTTCCGGTTCCTACTCGGAAAAACCGGTTCCGTTGGGTTTTTTTAAAAATAGTCAAATGCAGGTCAAACTAGCCGTTGGAACCGGTTCCAACGGTAATATAGCCGTTGGAACCGGTTTTCTTGCCCAAATCCTTTATATACATCGTTTTTTCACACTTTGTTTCACCACCAAGCTCAAAAACAATCTAATATACTTTTCGTTTACAAACCCGACCATCCGACTCAAAAATATTATGGCACCCACCAAAAAACCACCAAAATACCAACGACAAGGCTAACAAGGACGTTTTATTGAACCGGTTCGTGCGATAGATGACCCACTAGTTCTTGCGGTCGTCGACCATAACCGCAACAAAGAAGTTTGGAAGAATTGGGATTTGGTTATAACGGTCGAAGGTGATCAAAAAGCTCGATGCAAACTTTGTGGAACTTTCTTAAAGCACGATTCAAACTCGACTTTGAGAAAGCATATCGAGAGGCCATTTTGCAAGGCCTTGAAAGGCTCGCTCAACCGACCAAGTGGACTTGGGTAAAGATGGTACGCTATTTCGTTACAACACCAACCAAGTTCAAGATAGAAAGGCAAAGTTCGTTATTCAACGAGGTTTTGCCGTTTAACCACTTTGACGACCCGGAGTTGACTTCGTTGATTCGAGAAACTCTACAACCGCAATACACACAGGTAAGTCATACTACCCTAAGACGTCATTGTATCAAGTTGTGGGAGTGTGCAAAAAAATAGTTAATCTAGTTTTTTCATACTTTAGAATCGATGGTGAGTTTAACTAGTCGGCACCACACGGGTTACCCGAATCATACATTTGTGTCACCGCGCATTGGGTTGATCCGGTGACATGGCAATTGATGAAACGCACCCTCGCCTTTGAAAACTTCCCGTAGGCCGTTTGAATTGGTTGATGAAGTTATAACGACTTACAACTTGAAACATAAAATATTTTTGATTTTCTTTGACAACGCATCAAACAATACAAAGGCGGCCGAAAAATTTATAATAAAATATTCACCACCTAGTTTCGGGAATTTTTTTCATGTTCGATGTGTTGCATATATCATCAACTTGGTCGTTCAACAAGGTCTCGACAATGGAACATTGTTCAAGATTTAACTTTCTTTAGACTTATGTTACAAGATGTTTTCAAAAGTGGTAAAAGAAGACATCTTGAATATAAGAACTATTGCAAGTCGGTTGAAAGAAAGTATTTACGGCCGAATTGGGACGTTCCAACCCGTTGGAACTCAACTTGTCATATGCTAAAGTGTGCTTTTGCCCAACGTCAAACTTTACAATCTTTTCATAACAATCTTGTTGATGTACGCGAGGCCGATATGCTTCCCGAAAGTGTTTGGGTCCATGTCGGTTATTTGTTGGAATATCTTGATGTGTTCAAGACCGCAACAACTAAGTTATCGGGAGTTTATTATCCTACTAGTTGTTGGGTTTTGCAAAAATTGTACAACATGTCTTCGACTTTTAGAGAGTTTGAGGATAAGAACCACATCTTCAAGGATATTATTGCGGTAATGAAAGAAAAGTTCTTAAAATATTTTGAAGACATACCGCCGGTCTTTACTTGTGCCGCCGCTTTAAACCCCTATTGGAATGTTCATGGGGTTGAAACGTTGATCGAGGAAATATGCGAAAACATGGGTATGCACGAGACCGACTTGAACTTCTCGATGGAAGCGAAGGAAAAGTTTAACAAACACCTTCAAGACCTTTATGACCATTATTTTAAAATTTATGGTCCAAGCGCGAGGTCGTCTTTTGTGAGGCAGGCAACGACTAATAAGCCGTGCAAGGACAAACTTATAAACTTGATTAATGTGGTTCGTGAATCGGCATCTAAGAGGCAAAGAGGAAACACACCAACTAGCGAACTTGGTCGATATAGTGGAGCAAACTATGTTGAGGGCGCAACGGTCGACGAAATTCGCAATATTGATTTGTTGGCTTGGTGGAAAGGAAAACAAAACGAATTTCCTATTTTATCCGCCATGGCTCGTGACTTGCTTAGCGTACAAGCCTCAATGGTTGCTTTCGAATCGGTTTTTTCACTTAGTGGGAGGGTACTATCAATGCGAAGAACAAACTAACTCCCGAGTCTTTAGAGGTTTGCATTTGCCTAAAGGATCATTTGGATGCGATGGATCGTGTACAATACAAGGCAAACTTTGAAGACGAAATACCAATAGAACGAACTAAATATTTCTTCCGAGAATTCGGGTGGTGAAGAAGAGAAAAAAAACTTGTAATTTTTATTTGTTTTATTAAAATTATTTGTAACACGATCAATTTTCAAGTAATATTTAGTTTTGTTTTGTTTATTAACAACTATTGTTTTGTTTATAATAATTTTATTTCTTATTATAATAACGACGAACACTTTATTATATAAACAACAAAATATTACAAAGACATTGTAGAGTCGGACGACTCTCCCGCTTCCACTTTCTTGGCATCCAATCTTTTTTTCTCACGGCAATACTTATTGGTATGCTTGCGTAAAGTCGAGTTCGACTCCGCTTTCGAAAACTTGGAACAGTACTTGCACCGGGCCATCTCTTGTGAGTCGGTCATGACACACAAATCGTAATGAACCCAAACATCGGGGCATCGTGTTGTTTCGATCACCATAACGTCGTCGGTAGTTGCCATTTGTTGTCGGTTTAAGCTTAATTATGATTAAGAGTGTGTTTTAGAGTTTTGGAAGTGGTTTAACAAGTACACACAATACCTTGCTATTTATAGACGTTAATAACCTATTTATAGTAAAAGAAACCGGTTCCAACGGTCAAAAACAGCTATATAGTCAGTGGATCCGGTTTCTAACGGCTAGCTGGTTTAAAATTCAAAAAAAAACCGGTGAAACCGGTTTTTACGTAAAACCCGGTCCCGGCTCCTGCCAGAACCGGTTCCACTAAGTTCTCAATTTGGTCCATCGGGTCAGGTACGGAACCGACCCGGTTCCTAACTGGAACCGGTCCCATTTTGTACCCAGTACAAAAAAAACCGATTCCGGGTCTTAAGAAAACCCCATTTTGTGCACCTCTAAATCAGATTATCCTACATGGTTTATTAAATGTTTTTAAGTATTAAGCTACTGTCATGTGTATTATGGCAATGTGAAGGTATTCCATTCTCAAAAGGGATTAAAATAGGTTTTGAACACATTTTTGTTTGTGTACAATGTACATTTCATCCAAAAATCTTTCCCTACTAGTTATCCTCCTCATTCTTTTTAATCCTTGTTAAGTATCCTACAACATTATAAATAATTAGATGTAAAATATAACAAACTAATTTCCACGTGACATATTTGGATCGCGATCTTTGCTGTCACGTATCATGATCTTTGCTGTCGTGTATACTCCCATAAAGCAATGGCACCACTAACATGAACATTGAGTGATCTTACAACTCCTAACTGAGGGATCTCAATGCAACCATCCAATATATGAATCAACTCAACTGGAATCCCCTCCTTTTCTCTACCAACCACCAAAACCTGTTGAAGAATCCAATAAGGAACCTAAATCACTTCTGGACGCCAAACCCGACACGAAAAAAAAAAAAAAAGTTTTGGGTCGAGTAACACAGCCTGTTTAAAACGGGTCGGGTTCGGGTCGACTAACACACCCTCATTTAATAAAGGTCGGGTTCGGTTGACCCGTATAAAAACGGGTTAACCCGTTTAACTATTAAAAGAACTTTTATAATTATATTTTTATTTGTATTTTTTTCCTTTTCCATTTTTCTTAAGATACACTTGTAATTTTCAATTCATTTTCAAGGTTTTTAATGATTTTTAATAACTTTCTAAAATAAAATATTAGTATTACTCATTTATTCTAACAACTCTAAATCATATCAATTTTGTTTATTATTTTTTTTATTTTTGAAAAATGGGTTAAACGGGTCATGTTCAGGGCGACCCGTATTTATTTGTGTGCGGGTTAGGGGTGAAGTTTTTGACACGAATAATAATATGAGCCAGGCTCAGGTTGCACATTTCAACCCGTCAACCTGACACGATTGGCACACCTAAAATCACCCTCCAACATACTAGGAATTTGAAAAAAAAACAAGTAAATAAATAAAATAAGCGTGGTTACCGTCTTTTTTGGGAAAACATATTTGTCTAGAGCAACACTGTTAGCCGTTTGCTCCAAACCTAGGATAGAATACCCCTCATGTTTCTTCTTCTCCAAGAAACCTTTAACATTGCTTACTGGTACCTCTATTATGGGGACCCACTTCTCTGCAGTCACACTGACAGAAAGTAGCATTTATTACTTAAGCATCAACTACTGAATGAAATAAAGTTTCAAATTACTTAATTCACAAACAAACCTGATAAGTTGAAATTGCTTATCTTGTAAAATGTTTACGTTGTCAACCGCTAAACTTGCTGCTTTAAAAACCTACAAGTAACATACGCCTATTGATCAAAATCTCAGAACTGGTCAAATCTACTATTGTGTGTATGCTTAAGATGTACGGAAGTAAGTTTTGGAAATGATCAAGTGATAATAATCAGTCAAAATATCAATTGTTATAAAATCCTCTGTTTTGGTAATGTTTAATTACTTAAAAAATATTAAATGAAATTAGCAAAACTATTTTTTTGACAGCAAGAAATGATAAATAACTATACAATTATAATTATATATATACATATACTAGGGGAGGGTTCTACGCAGTGTTTTGCAAGAATAAAATATATTATTCATTTTTCAAGTTTTTAATTTTTAAAATTTAATGTTATTGTCTCTTTTAGCACTGTAAAAAATACATAAATAAATTTGTTTATTTATACACATGAACAGATAATGTGTAGGTGTATTTCCTATGCATGTGGTAAACATTTAAAAGTGAAAAAAAAAAAATATATATATATATATATATATGAACAAATTAGTTTAATGGTTTTTTTATACATATAACATACACGTTTGTATTTAAGAAGTAAAAGTTGTGTAAAAATATGAACCAGTGATAGAAAAAATTAAACAATTTAAGTTTGTTCTTGCATAATGTCCGGTATTGTGTGCGCGTTTTATAGAATCTGAGCCAGCATGTATGTAAGTGTGTATATGTATGTATCTATGTATCAATGTATGTATAAATATACCTCACATGTGCGCGCCAGTCCGGCAAGGTTAGGCACACGATCAACTAATGAAGCTACCAGAATGATTTGCTGTCGGCCCGCTTTAAGTTTTCCCATTGCAATATTTCTCGTTCTCAGTGATTGATCAAGAAGCCCGTCCTCTTTCTCGACATCTAAACTCGATAATCGATAAATTAAATTTAACATAACTTATTTATTTAAATGTCTACCAATAAATAACTAGATTTAAAACATACCCAACAGAGTATTATACGCATCATTGAAGTTTAAGGAGCTGGAATGTGAATCTTGTTTCTCGTGATTGGAAACAATAACTTTTTTCTGGAAATCCAAAGACAAATCATTTTGTATATTTGCAGTCATTTCCTCTTTGAGTTGACCATTTGACTTGGGATTTAGAATATGAATCTGCTCGCGTTTAAGTTGTGCTGCATCTTTAGCCATTAAAAATCTGAGGTCTTTTCTCACATCCTGCAAGCCAACTGATTAATAAGAAAAAACAAAATGTAATCCTAAAAATATAAAATCCAAAACTTACATTTAGAAAGTCGATCACTCGTTCTAAGAGTGATACGTGAGCACATTCAAATTCATTGTCCTGTAAATCAAAATTAACTCATATATTAAAGTTTATAAATTTATGAAAATCGAGAAGTTTGTATAACACTACATCAACTCGGTTACTGAAAATTCCAGCTGGCGTTATGGATTTGTTTGGATCAAAAGCATCAAGATGAACTTCCATTGATAGACGCAACCTGCAACATAAATCAAACATCATCATTAAAGCACGAGAAGTAAAAAACATTTTTCAAATTATATTAGTAATATTTTTTAAATAGAGATATATTACCGCGCACAGTCAGAGTTGACTTCTAAAAATGATTTCAATTCCATAAAACACCTTTTCTCCAAGTAAAGTGTTTCATAGGCATCAGAATTAATAGTAGGAAACAATTTGGAAAGTACTTGGTATACTAATAACTGCATAACAAAAGTTGATGTAGCGTAAGATTATATATATATAATATATATATATATATGTAATTAACTAATTATTCCCATTTAATAATTATAATCATTAAAACCTGGGTAAAACCGCGTAAACTATGGTGATGTGATGTCAGCAGAGGGATGATAGGTGGAAGCAATTCATCCAAATGTCTTGATTGGGTGTCTTTACATGCATGTAAAATAACATTTGCTGCTATAAACACATACGATGAGAGAGCCTGCAACCAGTGAAATAGTTTAAATGATTGTTCAAAATGAAACTTAACAAATTTTTAATAGTAATAATAATGATAAATCACAATACTTGTAACTTGCCTGAGTTCTCATATCGTATTTCCGAACCATTGGAACTAACTCTTCACCAACCTGCAAGAAGTTTGTTTTTTGGATAAAACATAATATATATATATCAGTTAAAAAACTTTTTTTACCAGTGAGGGAAACTTCAGATATACATAAATTGCAAATGTCTCCATGTACTGTCTAACACTGGGCATATTGTTTCTCTACATAAAGATGCATAAAAGTACAACTTTTTAGCATACATACTTATTTCAAAAAATCTAAATATAAATATAATTCAAATATTATTATATCATTGTCTACTTACATAAAGGGCTGTATGCAAGTGATCCATAACTTGGGATATTATTTCTTCATCAACAAATCGAGATAATATACAAATCATTTGCCATGCACGAACCTTCCGCCTATGAGTCTGTCAGATATAAAATCAAGAAAAGAAATTAAATAACATACAAATCATCGTTTGTCAATGATAGCATTAAAAAAAGAGACTAAACTAACCGCACTGTACTTTTTATATAACTCCTTTGCAAGATCAGTATCACTCACCTGCATTTTAAATCATCAGACTAAGATAACTACAGTAATAAAAACAATATAAATCACATATACAAAAACTATAATCAAACATTATTATTATTAATTTAACCAGCATTACCACAGAATGTAAAAGCTCAAGCAGAAACAGTTTTCCAGATTGTAAAGAAGCATGACTGTTTTCAACTTCATTGTTCAAGTCTGCCAGCGTGTTGAACATAACTGCAACCGATACCCTTGCATATAGCTCAGTGTTGATGAATACCTAATTATAAACAAACATTAGATACAATTCAGCCATTTACAAAGTAAGAAATGATTTTCAAAACTCCACCTCAGTTAACTCTGGATCAGAACTTGCTGACAAGATTGATACTTCGGTTCTTGCATCATGGTTTTCAGTCACTTCAGCTTCAAAATCCTCATCAAAAGCAACTGAAGAAAAAAATCATAAAAAAATAATTACCATCTTAATTGAGAAAATAGTATTTTTAAAAATAAAGAAAACGACTATTTTAAAAAAGGATTAATTTCATATATACTCTTACAAACTTGAAACCTTTCATATACGCCCAGCCAAAACTATAAAATCATATATATCCAACTTTAATGATTTTTTTACTTAATGACCATTCTACCCACTTCCATTATACTTGTTTATTTGTTAATTTTTATTTAGATTTTGATCGACATCGACGATAAGCCCAGCAAGATTATAATATATCAAATTTAAAAAATTAGAAAAGATGGGTAAAAAAATTCTAAGCTAAAAATAGGTAAATTAAAAAATTTGAAGTAAAAGAAGGGAGCATACATGAAAATTTTAAATTGCCTTTATTGAACTGGGTATATTTGATATTTTAACTACTTTGTAAGGACATATAATATTTTTAGTTTTGCTTGGGTATATGTAATATTTTCCAAGTTTATAGGGGTATATATAGAATCACCCCCTTTAAGGAATGAATATACCAGAACCATAGAGAGTTAACAGTTTCAACTCTTTCATGTAGTACTTTATTACACTCGGATGTGAAAGCCACAGCCCTGTTAAATGCAATGCAGCAAGACGTATGGTGCGGGGACTTTTTGTTCCTTCTTCTAGAAGTTTCTCAACAAACTGCAGAAACATGTTAATACACATGTACATTTTATGTATCTATGTTATTACTTATTACAGTTTACATACCCATTTTAAAGGTCCTGAAGTGTTGTTAAACTCATGCATGTTCACATCACGAAACATTGAATTGTGTAAAACTGAAGATAAAAGTGCGGCAATAGGCGCAACCCTTCGTTTATTACAGCTGACGTGTAATAACCAAGAGGAACGAACCAAATGCCACATCATCTGCAATATATATAAAGATGTGAATATCTTGATTTCATTTATAAACATAACTTTATGAAAATTGGAAAATGAAAATGTGATGACCTGGACATTAATGCTATTGCCTGAAGAAAGTGCAAAAATATCCAGTACCAATCTGACTGATCTTAGCATGGGCAAAACAGAACCTTCACCAGCATTTTCAAGGCTGTAATTAAATAGAAATTCAAGGGTTTAATGTTAAATAAAAAAGAAAATTAAAGGCTTATAAACATTTTATAATATGGCCATTTACCTTAACTTTCTACAAAAAAAAAAATCACACTTTTATCTATTTTAAACATTTTATAATATGACCATTTACCTCAGCTTTATTATTGCTTTTTTTTTCTTTCATTCTTTAACTGTTTTCTTAATTGTACAATGACATCTTTCACAGCTTTTTCAACAAATCATTGTGTACCTATTTTTTTATATCATTTTTACTGTCATTTTTTGTTTTCTACATCAAGTCTCAATTGGACAGAGCAGCAAACATCGTTGGAAAATATGAAAAAAGAGAAGTAAAAAAGATGAGTTAAAGTTGGATGAAAATGAAAATATGAAAATTTTAATTTATAAGAAAATTAAGGGTAAAATAGTTATATTATGAATATACTTTTATTAAATAGACAAAATAGCAAAAGACGTCCTTTATGTTTGATCGTTTTTTTAATGGACATCCTTTAGCAAAAGAAATAGCAGAAAACATACTTCATGTTTCAAATTCCTTTCATGTTACGTCCTTTGACACTAACCCAGTTAATTTTTCTCGTTCAATCTGAACATGTGCAAGGCACATGAGGGTAGTATTGTAATTTTACACATTATTAAAATTAAAGATATTTTTGATAACTAAACTAAATTTAAAAATATAAAAACTCTCTCTTTCTTCTTAATCTCACTCCCTATCTCTCCCCGTCACTCTCTCTCACCCACTTTGAAGACCACCCAACCACGTCTCCACCCTATTGTAATCTCCGGCCGTCGGTTGCTACCACCACCAGTCATCTCTTCCAAACAACCATCGGAATCTAGGGTTGGTTGATGAAACCGATGTCCCTAACAACCACGGAGGAAGCTCTATGAATATTCCGGTGGCATCCGTCGGTTGCTAACACCATCACTTATCTTTCCATTCTCTGCGACACCGATGTCGCTGTCATCATCTTCTCTGTCAAGGGAAGCTCTATGAATATTCTGGTGGCAACAGTAGCAGCAGGTTATTAATTTCATCAATCAACCCATCAACTTCTATCAACTCGACCGACTCAACAACTTTATGTTTTACTTACCTTGAATTGGTTCCGATTGATACCGGTAGAGCTTCGCCAGAGTTCGTGCGACGTTTTTTTCCGCCGGGCCCAACGGCGTAGGGATGGTGGTGGTAGTTCAGTTGTGGCTGTGATACTTGTGGTTTGATGGTTGCTAGGTTGTTTAATGATGGTGATGGGTGGTGGTAATGAATTGCAGAAAAGAAGAGAGAGAAACTGTGTGAAAGAAGGATGAGAGAGAGAGTGAGTATAGGACAGAAATATACAATTTTTTTTAATTGTTTTATTCATTTACTTTATTTATTAAATAATATGTCAAATTACAATACTACCCTCATGTGCCTTGCACATGTTCAGATTTAACGAGAAAAATTAACTGGGTTAGCGCCAAAGGACGTAAGTGAAAGAGATTTGAAACATGAAATATGTTTTCTGCCATTTCCTATTGCTAAAGGACGTCCACTGTAAAAACGATCAAACATAAAGGACGTCTTTTGCTATTTTGTCTATTAAATATGTTAGAATGAATATATATGGTGTTTTCATTATTTTTTTAAAGGAGATATATATGATAGTTAGAATATGATTTGGATATATACATATGATATTTGACTAATTTTGTAAGGATATATATGATATTCAGAATTTGGTTTAATTATATTTGATATTTGTCAAGTTTCTGGGGATATATATGAAATTATCCATAAAGAAACAAATCAAAGTCAGTCACTAACCTGTCGACTAAATCACTGAATATCCTTCTGACCACATCATCTGAAAATAAATATTCACAATTCTGTGTATAAACTCCTCTTTGAATAGCATTTCTCGGGACTGACAACAAGGATTCCAAGCACATCCACTGAACACATCATAAAAAATTAAACATGATAAGCATTTAAATACAAATGCTGAAAAAAAGTCAAAAATTTAATAGTGTGGATGTTTACCTTCCAGTCGATTAATATTGCCCTTCGTGCACGTGTCAAATATCCAGCTTCAATAAGATTATTAATGTTTTCCAGAAACATCTGAACAAAGTAATCTATATGAGGCTTGACTTCAGCTTCTGGTGCTGAATTTTTATAAGGTCTAGTTAAAAGAGATAATGCTAAAGAAGAATGCATTGACACGAGTGATTTTAGAATGTAATGTAATGCTTCGTATCCTCCTACGTAGATCTCTGCTTTAGTCTGCATAAAGACCAAATAAACTAGTAAATAAACACGAGAAGCGTCAGGTTGACCCAAAATACTTTTTGTCAGATGACTTTAATTTGTTGTAAATAGTTATCTCAAATATGATTACAAAATTAAATTGTTTCAATAATTGCTTATTTAATAAAATAAACAATTTATGCATTAAAAATACACTTTCTGCGCCTTGAGCAGTATCTTGTTCAGCTATTTTTTTTATTATTTTATCCGCCTAACCGAATAAACAATAGAACACGAAATATTAAACAAACGGTGTTTTCTTGTTTGTGTTCGTTCCTTAAGAAAATGAATGTATTTGTGTTTGCTTATGTTGGTTTGTTTAATATTTAAAATGAACGCACACGAACACAAGCATACATAGATGAACGGATATGAACAAATCAAATTGAACGAACCCCAATTAAAAGTAAACATGTACATTAATCTGTTGGGCCTATAAATTACAAAAACTAGACAAAACTGTATTGGCTGATATCTTAATTTCATGAAACTAGACTAAACTGTAATGTCCTAAAACATTAAAATTAATACATAAACGAACGTAAACGAACAAAGTTAAATAAGTAAACTGGACTATAACATGAAAAATACCTCCGAGTTACTTGTTGGGCAAGACATAATCTTCCAGGAGAGTTGCCAAAGAACGTCTAGAGCAAGAGCCAAAGACGTGTGTTCTTTAAATTGGGCACAATATGAAGATATGGATGCAAGAGTCTTGACTGATATTATCTGTACACATAAAAGATGCAAAAATTTATCATTTACATTTAAATCCATTTAGAAAAAATGATATTACTAAAAAGAGCATACTGGAAATCATACAGCTTGTACTACAGCAGTAGTTTTAGAAGATGGCAACCGCCGTTGACTAAGGCCACCTAGTCTCCCTGTAACAGATGAAGGCAGGTTTATGTCCCCATTTTCCTCAGACCAGAAAACCGAACATGTTTGGTTGGTATATGAAGTCAGTTCCTCCTGCATAGGACTCATGTTAACAGTTGGGTTTTACCATTAGTGTCTAATTAAGCAAGTATAATAACCATGTCTACCAATATGAAGGTGAACGATTCAGTGAAGTTTATGATTACAGCTGATGTATCCATAAAACTCGTGTTAACAACTTTTCTGTTACGCATTTCCTGAAGTTCTTGGATAATACTCAAAATGAGAATCATATATTTTACTGGTAACCAATTATCATTCATCTTGCAAAGGTCATTCCCATGCGTATGAATAAACTGCACAAACAGATAATATTTCCCTATTAATGTTAGATACTAATAATATTTTAAATATGATGCTCCGGAAAATACCTGCAATTGAGAATCTAATTGATGCTCTTCTTCTATCACAAGAAACAACGCGTTTGCCCATTTTTTTGCTTTAAGTTCCCACATTTCCAAATCTTCATCATCATAATTAACGATATCATTAATTGAGTGATTATGTTTTATAAAACTTATAGGAAATTCATTAAGCTTTTTCATGAGCTTAACACCAGTAACGCCATTAGACGATTGCTTTTCAAAACCTCGAAGCCATTCTTGTACTTTTTCTCTCAATAAACCTAAAAATGACGGTTTAAAGTAAATACAGAGAGAAATTGTAAACACAAATAACAAAGAGCATAACGTTAATAACTTAGTATACACTTACCACCATAATTAAGGAAGTCCGGAGGGAAAGATGAAATAAAGTGAAGAAGAGGCTCAAAAGGCACATCAGATGATGACATCACTGAAACAGTAGCATCCAGAATCTTTCCACACACTGTAAGTAAAAGGATAAAAGAGTAAAATAGTGAATAAAAATTGCAACCTATATTAAATACAGATTAAATTATAAATGTTCAACCTTTAAGACGATAACCAGGATTAAAATGTTGTTTACTGCTCTCAATAATAAACCTGAAAACATCAAGTAATGCCGCCTTGTCATTGTAAGTACCATCTTCATCACATACTTCGTTCTTGCCAGCTGGTATTATTCCAGCAGCAGCCGCCACACATTCAGCAAGACACATCAGCCCAGCTCGACCAAAGGAGTAAGTTTTTACAAGAGAAGCAAGATTGCTCATAAATGGCATCTGTTCCCTAATTGATATAAATATGTTTTAAGGTCACAATACTTGGCTTAAATAAAACTATATATATGAATGATATGACATCACTATATAAAAAAGTACATTTGAACATAAATATATACCGTTCACTCAGGCATGCAGTATATTGCTGCATAAATATGCTAGCACCATCGATTGTTGTTGAAGAGTAGACTCCTTTAAGTCCTATATAAATAGTCACTAACATTTTTAATATAAAAGATATGAAAAAAATCAAATGTAAAACATATAATAGAAAAAATATAAAGCAAACCGAATTCTTTGTGGTGAATAGGATCATTCAACCCTTGTATGAAAGGACCAAGTACAAAATTTCTTGGAACAAACTTTGCATAGTTTCCATGATTATTCCACTCGATCCCGAAAACTGACTGCATGATTAAACCACGCACTGCATATATAATAAATGAACATGTGAGAAACATGTGTATAGTTCCTAAGTACACAAATAAACTGTTATAATTTAGAGTAAACCAATTCTTTGACTAATATATATTACAGATGGCCATTTTGACCCCTTTATATACAGATTGATTTATGGTTTATTTGGGTAATTTTTTGTCTGTAACGGGTCAAATGGGCTATTATACTATATCTGAAAGTATATATTGCATGCCTTGAGGATTATCATGGCAAAGACCTCGTTGCCACAACACAGCTAACCAATCAAACAAATCTTCTAATGTTTCCATTGGATCGAAATGAATAATTTCATCAACAGGCTTTATGGGATTATCAGAAGATGTGTGAAGCAACAAATTCATCTGCATAAAATTCAAAGCTTTAAGTTTAACTAAGAGAAATAAAAACGTTTTGCAATTGCGACATGGAACTTTCAGTATCTATAAAGCTGTTCAAACCTGATAGTTCCATGCAGCCTCAACAAGATGAGTGCCATATTCTTCAAGCATTTCATACAAAAGAAAAAACGCACCCCATTTCCGTTGACTTATCGAGTCAGAATCGACAGACTCGCATAAACTCTCTATACCAAGGGTTTTGGCTTCTTTGTTAGCCCACCGTTCCCTTTTGGTCAAACCATGAGGGTTTGACTTTGTCGCATTGGATATTGTCTCCAAAGAACTAGATTCTTGCTTCGGCTCACAAGTAATAGCTGTGCTCTTCAATATATGTAATGATTGTTTTCTCACTATATGTTCTTTGTCAACCTAATAAGAACAAGAATAGAAGCATAAAAGAAATCTGTAAGTACTTGTATTTAAAGTTTTGCCATTTCAAACCATTTACTTATGAATGAGTCGATTAGAGTAACGTTATATTTCCAATAAAAGTTGCCCAAAATGTATTTTCAATTCGTAAAATTTTCTAAATTATTTGATTAAAAAAATTGTTTATTACTGAAACATGTCAACTGTAATCCAAGATCAACGATCAATCAATGTAGTTTAAAAAAGACTTGGTTTTGGAATCCAAAAAGGAGCTAGTGGCGCAGCCTGTTTCCTGTTTGCCTTCTATGTCGATGTAAAAGAAATATTGTTCTATATATTAAAGATTTGATGTCATATTTTTTAAATTCTTGGATTAAATTGGATATCTTTGTCTACTTCTGAAATCTTGGATGTAATGATGATAGTATTTTAGACTTTAACTTGAATATTCACGTTTACTTTTAACTGGTATTCGTTTATGTTCATTTGCGTTGGTGAACCGTTCGTATAGAATATCAACAAACAAACCGAACGCGCTCATTTTCTTAGCAAACGAACATGAACAAGAAAACTTGATAGTTTAATTGTTCAGGTTTGTATGTTCGGTTAAAGTTAAACAAAATGAACACGAACAAACTCCATTCATGCAGTTCATTAACCGGCCTAGGAAAAGTGCTTAGAGTCAACCCATAATAACAGATCACCCAATTTAGCCCACTAACTTGCAGCATTAGTCCTTAATAACTTAAATCTTAATTAAAATAAAATAACCAAAGACATATACCAAGCCTTTCTTCATCTCATCCCAAAACTCCTTCTCGGCCCTTAAGTCATATGTTACATCCCTGCTCACAGAGGAATAAGATATATACAATGAGAGTATAGTGTAAGCATCTCTTTTCTCTGAAGCCCCCATTAAAAACAAACTCTTGCAGCATATCCAAATCTTATCAAAGAAACTATTTCTGAAAAGAAACATTACTATGCATATTCAATTGTTGTTTATACAAATAATAGCTTGTAGATCGAATCATCTTATAATACAAAATAGTATGAATAATAATAATACCGGAATAAGATAAGTCTCCCCCCCCGAACCGAGATCTGAAACGCACTATAAACGCTTTCAAAAAGCCGAGGAAGAAAAATAGTGATGGCACAAGACCGATGTTCCGGGCTGTGTGAAAGCATTTGCAAAGTCACATTACAAATATCAGAAATCAAGTTTCCTGTAAACGCATGCAAATCGTATCCATTCGCCAAAACTGGTCCGCTGGTACTTTCCAAGTCATGTTTACCTTTTACAGAAGCATCTAAAATAGATGCTAATATATGGCACGCCATGAACAAAGGAAACGAGCCAAATGTGGTCAACGCAGGAATCTGAGGTTGTTTGTTTTCATGTGTTCCCATAGTTAAAGCAACCGACTTGATAAAATACGGAACCATTGTTTCTTCAACAGCTGTCCAAGCATTTGTTTCCATCACAACATCCAAGAAAGAAGCCATAGCCTAAATAATTAATTAAATGAGTATAGCTTTACTTAGAGGTGATAACTTTGACTTTCAAAGTGGGTTATGTTTTATCAAAATATAAGCTTACGTTATCAGCTATCTCACGATTATGATTGTGTGTCATCTTCATCAATGGAATCAAGACTCTGGAAACAAAATCCTGTAAATCTTGAAAATGAAGCCCTGCAGATAAGTTGATTTAAAGGTACAGAATGATTGCAGAAAACCTAAGTTTAGAATAATAGAATTTGGGTTTACCTGGTTTCTTCAAAAGATGAGAGAGTGCAGCCACATAAGATGAAATAAAATTAGACTGCTCATCATCCAAGCAGCTTTCTTCTTCAGCTCCAGTTGTAAGTTGCTGCCGAGAAAATGAAATGAATTGGTTTATAATAAAAAAAATAGAGAAAAAGAAGGAAAGGAAGATTACCTGTGAGAGAAAAGGAAGGAGGAGAGAGAACAAGGAAGAGGGATTTGAAGAAGCTAAGATGCAATCTAAGGTCGCCGGAATGGCCGACGGAGGGATTCGCCGGAAACTAGATATCAGCAACGACGAGGAGGAGCTCGTGTAATCCGTCATTTTCTTTTCTTCCTCCTTCTCGGGATTTCAACTGTCACCTATTAAAATTATCAGCCAACGGCTTCGTGTTTGTTTTCTGCAAGGAAAAGGAAAACAAGGGTTTACATGAGGGTTTGCCCTACCCACTAACCTCACACCACCCCCTACACACCATCCTTTCTCACATCCTCTCTCTTCTGCTTCCTTTTCTCCCCTTAAAAGGGAGAGACGTTCGGCGCTCAACGCCATCAAGTGGCGACCTTAATGGTGGGGCGCGGTCCGCTCATCAACCCAACGGTCGGCGTGGATAGAAGGTTTTTGGTCTGGCTATAAAAAAAATTCAAAAAATATTTATATATAGACAGAATTACAGAAATTGTTCTTTATGTTTGTAGCAAATTTCACTCACTATCCTTTATCTTTAAAATTGATATGTATTATCCTTTACGTTTACAAAGGCTGGTAACATTTTCTTTCCCTCCACATTCTAAAACCACCCATAATATAGATGTCATTCAAAAGTTGGATGGAGAACTATGTACGAAAAGCAAAAGAGGCCGGAATCGCCGAACCTTACCCCGAGGATAACATGAGTGATGGATATTATGAAGCATACTTCGACCAAGATGTGGAACATGACTTGACCAAGCCGGTATACTATCCCGGAAGCAGACATTATCCAATCAATGTTCCCGATAGTCCACCAAAACAAGGAAATGAGCCACCAAGACACTCAAGCTACCACCCATCAACAATACCTATATACCACCCCTCAGAAGTACCGACGTACCACCCCTCGGAGATCCCCACATACCAACCATCACCAATGCCGCAGTACTACCCAACCGGATACCTACCAAATCCACACCCGTCCTATGCCTTCCTCTCAAACCGACCAATAAAGGAAGAACCAAGATCCTCATCCTCCGACTGGATGCAGTGCCACTTTGATCAACGAAGGTGGCATACCGGAAGCTCCACTCTTAATGAAGTCAACTCTCAACCCAACAATGGCGAAGGGCCGTCCCGCAAGCCCAAGATGAGGGTAATGATGTCCTACGAAAGTTTCAAAATGCCCCCAATGATCAACGAAACTACCCAACATATGGAGGAGGAAGAACCTGAAGAGGAGGAAGAACCTATGGAAGAAGAGGAACCAGAAGAGGAGGAGGACCCCGAAGAAGAGGAGGATCCTGAGGAAGAATTTGAACAGGAAGAAGAGCATCCCAATAACCCCAATGAGATATCAACATCAATGGATGGATCACTCACTTCCCAAAACCCGAGCTACGGTTCTGTTGACCCATATGTCCAATATCTCGAAGCTCTCAAGAATCAAGCTTCATCAAGCTTCCCACCATTCCAAGGAGAAATTACCTCGATTCAAGAGCAAGCTGATGAGATCCGAGAACAAAACCAAGCTGCTAAAGCTTTCTTCTACCTTTCTTCTGACATGACCGACGTTCCGTATCCAGAACCAAGGAATCACTACGAGATGGTGACATTGGGTTACCGCGACCCACCTCCACAATATGGATACCCCAACAAGGTCCCACAGTCATATGAAGAGCACTTGGACCGCGCTCTGCATGAAACAGATGATTGGAGGAAGAAGGTGGCCGATGAAGGAAAGAAAAAGAAGAAGATGGGAGAAAAGCTCCTTCACAAGTGTAACAAGCTAACAAAAGTGGTGAAAAAGTTCTTAAAGGACTAAAGCAGTTTGGATGAAGAATGTGAAGGAGAAGTGTGTGTGTAATATAATCTTGTATGTTATGTGAATTATGTGTGTAACAAGAACGTTGAAACGTTCTTAAAAATAAAGATATCAATATATATATATATATATCGTTGGAACGATATATATATACGCGTATGTATTGTGAAATAAATATATATATATCCTTGAGATATTTATACGAATGTATAATAAAATTACATGTTTAATAAAAGAGAAACGTTGTTTAAATTTCAGATATAAAAAGATATTAAAAGATAATGTTTGAACAAAGTAACAACATCGAGAAAATTCAAAAAGAAAAAGAAATAAAAGAAAAGGGGAAAGGCCCCGAGAAAGAAGATGAACCTATCCCCGATAAATATAAAACTCAAATCCAAAAGATGATTAGGGATGCGGTTAGAGAAAAGTCCATGGCTAGGTCTCAATCGAAAAACTCAAAACATTCTCATTCTGTTAATCCTTCCCGAAAATCCGAAAGATCCCGTCCGAACCCATCTCGTGTCGAAGAGAGTGTTCATGAGTCTAACGCTGATGGAGAAGTTAGGCAAAAATTTAAGAAAATGAATATTGGGTGTTCGTTTAAGGATTTCAAATACGATGGACCGAAAGAATTCCACGGTGATAAAGGAGCCATCACAACCGTGAGGTGGCTTGAGGAGATGGAAACAATTGTAATCACAAGCAAGTGTACGGACGAAGAAAAGATTCAATATTCTGCCCTTATGTTCAAGGGTGAAGCACTTGAGTGGTGGAATACCATGATAATGAGTAAAGGGAGAGAGGTGATGTATAATCTGTCTTGGGATGAGTTCAAGACTATGTTGATGGGAAATTTTTGTCCCATGCATGAAACCGACCAAATCCAAACTAAATTTCTAAATCTTAAGGTCGTGGGGACGAACGTTCGTGAATACAACACCAAGTTTCATGAATATTGTCGTCTGGTTCCCCAGCTAGTGAATCCGGAATCCAGCAAGGTTACCCGATACATTTGGGGACTTCCGCGGGAAATCCGCGATATGGTAAGGTCTCACTTACCTCTAACCGCTGACTCCGCGATGGAGTTAGCTGGTTATATGATGGGCGGAATGATCCGCAACAAGGAAGAAGATAAGAAGGTTACACCAACAACTACCCAAGGGAGATCTGGAGGAAGCACCAACTTCAAAGGCAAAGGCGTAAACCAACACCAAAGTCGATTCAATCCTAACGCCACGCCATGCAAGACCTGCAGGAGGTATCACAAAGGTCAATACAACCTCGCTACGCCTCCTAAAGTCTGTGAATCATGTAACCGTACGGGTCATGCGGCTGCTGATTGCTGGAAACAGAAGATGACGTGCTATAATTGTAAGGAGATGGGGCACTTGAGTTTTGAATGCCCAAAGAACAAACCCGCGACTGGTGGTGCGGGTGGAAGTGGCAAAGACAAGAAGGGAAATGCATGAGTCTTTGTACTGGATACAAAGAAAGCCGCTGACATGCCGGAAACCATTACCGGTACGTTTCTAGTCAACGACACATATGCTAGAGTTTTATTTGATTCGGGTGCCAATTTAAGTTTTATAGATTATAGCTTTTGTAGTCTATTAAACGAACCTTTAACAAAGTTAGATAAAACTCTAAGCGTTGAGACTGCTAGTGGCGAAATCGTTAAGATCTCCGAAGCCCTTGAAAACGGAAAAATTCATTTAGCTGGTTATATCCTGCCTATCCAACTCTTACCAATGGAACTTGCTGGTTTTGATATTTTACTTGGTATGGATTGGTTATCCAATAACCATGCACGTATCATCTGCAATAGCAAAACCGTTGAACTTCAAGCCCCCGATAAACGAACGATTCGAATAAAAGGGGATAAAGACGCTGGCCATGTTAGCATAATTTCCATGATTAGGGCTAACAAATGATTAAATCAAGGATGCTTAGCATTCATGGCCTACGTCACTGAAGAGTCAAAGCCAAAGGAGATAAAGGATGTACCTATATTCTCTGACTTTTCTGATGTCTTTCCTGATGAACTTCCCAGAATTCCTCCCGACCGCGAAGTAGAGTTTAGGATTGATCTTATTCCAGGTACCGCTCCGATTGCCAAAGCTCCATATCGCTTAGCGCCGACCGAGATGAAGAAGTTAAAGAAACAATTCGATGAGCTACTGGAGAAAGGTTTCATTCGACCGAGTTCGTCACCATGGGGAGCGCCAATCCTATTTGTCAAGAAGAAGGATGGATCCATGCGCATGTGTATTGATTATCGTGAGTTGAACAAAGTCACAATCAAAAATCGTTATCCACTCCCTCGAATCGATGATCTTTTTGACCAACTTCAAGGTGCTAGCTTCTTTTCAAAAATCGATCTTCGTTCCGGCTATCACCAACTCAAGGTCCAATCCGAGAATATTCCTAAAACTGCTTTCCGAATAAGGTATGGCCATTATGAGTTCACCGTTATGCCCTTTGGACTTACAAATGCGCCAGCCGCGTTCATGGACATGATGAATCGTATTTGCAAGCCTTACTTGGATAAATTTGTGATCGTATTCATCAACGACATGTTAATTTATTCCAAGTCTAAGGATGATCATGAAATCCATCTACGAACTCTACTCGAAATTCTTAGAACCTAAAAGTTGTATGCTAAATTTTCAAAATGCGAATTCTGGTTACAAGAAGTACAATTTCTTGGTCACATCATCAACGTAAACGGTATTCAAGTCGATCCCGCTAAAATTGAAGCTATCTCTAAGTGGGAGATCCCAAAATTGCCAACCGAGATAAGAAGTTTCTTAGTTTTGGCCGGCTATTACCGTAGATTCATTGAAAACTTTTCCCAAATCGTTGTTCCCTTAACCTCCTTAACTCGCAAGAACATCAAATATGAGCGGGGAACAAAGCAACAAGAGGCGTTCAATATACTCAAACAAAAACTCACCCAAGCACCTATACTGGCCTTGCCAGAAGGTACTGAGGACTTTGTTGTATTTAGTGACGCATCTCACTCCGGTTTGGGATGTGTACTAATGCAACGCAAGAAAGTAATCACTTACGCCTCTCGTCAACTTAAGGTACATGAGAAGAATTATACGACTCACGATCTAGAGTTAGGCGCCATATTCTTTGCACTTAAGATATGGAGGCACTATCTCTATGGAATAAGATTTACCGTGTACACCGATCATAAGAGATTAAAGCATATCTTTGATAAAAAAGAGCTCAATATGCGCCAACGACGCTGAATGGAGACTCTCAACGACTACGATTGTGAAATTGTTTATCATGAAGGCAAAGTCAACGTTGTGGTTGATGCCTTAATTCGTAAAGAGCACGAAAAGCCAAAAAGAGTCCGAGCGTTGAGGCTAGAACTCCAAGTCGAACTTTTCGAGCAAATCAAATCTTCCCAAACTCAAGCGATCAACGAAAACCAAATCTCCAATGAAAAACATAACGGCACCATTGACTCATTAGTCAAATGTGAAGATGGTATCCTTAGACTCGACAATAGGATTTGGGTACCAATCGTTGGAGACTTGCGTGGGAAAATTTTGAACGAGGCTCACAAATCTAAATATATGATGCATCCCGGGAGCGACAAAATGTACCATAATCTCAAATCAAACTATTGGTGGAATGGTATGAAAAGGGATGTTGCTTCGCATGTTGCGAAATGTTTAACATGTTTGAAAGTCAAGGCTGAACACCAAAAGCCTTCGGGATTGCTCCAGCAACGGGAACTTCCCGTATGGAAGTGGGAGTTAATCACTATGGATTTCATTACCAAACTCCCTAAGACAACTCGACAACACAATGCTATATGGGTAATTGTGGATCGCTTAACCAAATCCGCACACTTCATACCTATCAATGAATCATACTCTATGGATAGATTAGCGCGTATCTATGTAAACACCATCGTTGCTTTGCATGGAGTACCGCTGTCTATAATCTCTGATCGAGACAGTCGTTTTACGTCTCATTTCTGGAAGAGCTTCCAATAAGCCTTAGGCACCAAGCCTAACCTTAGCACCGCCTATCAACCACAAACCGATGGGCAAAGCGAAAGTACGATTCAAACGTTGGAAGATATTCTCCGCGCTTGTGTGATAGATTTAGGTGGAAGTTGGGACGACCACCTACCCTTAATGGAATTCTCGTACAACAACATCTATCATACAAGTATTCAAGCCGCACCATTCGAGGCATTATATAGTTGTAAGTGTAGAACGCCCGTGTGCTGGTCTGAAACAGGAGACAATCAATTATCTGGACCCGAGATAGTCCAAGAAACCACCGACAAAATTCTCCAAATCCGAGAACGACTTAAGACGGCACGCGATCGCCAAAAGAGTTACGCTGATGTCCGTCGTAAGCCATTGGAGTTTAATGTTGGTGATAAATTCCTTTTGAAAGTCTCGCCTTGGAGTGGCGTTGTTCGCTTCGGTAAGAAAGGAAAGTTAAGTCCTCGATTCGTTGGACCTTTTGAGGTACTTGAACGAATCGTGCCAGAGGAAATGCAAGGGATACGCGATGTATTCCATGTTTCGAATCTGCGTAAATGTCTAACCAACGAATCTTTATCCATGCCATTAAAAGACGTCGAAATAAACGAAAACTTAAAATTTGTAGAACGTCCAATTCAAATAGAAGATTCGAAAACAAAGAAATTAAAAAGAAGAACATTGAAAATTATGAAAGTTAAATGGTACTCGTGTAGAGGGCCCGAATATACTTGGGAACTCAATCGGAAATGAGAAAGAAATACTCCCACTTGTTCTTGTAAAGCAATCTTGAGAACAAGATTTATTTCAAGGTGGAGAGGATGTAACATCGAGAAAATTTTGAGTTAAATTATAAACTTTCCAAAGTTAAGGGACCAAATTTGCCAAATTTCCAAACCTTAGGGTTTAAAACAAAAATTCTGTTTTCTTGTCCTCTCGTGATACGCGACGAGACAAAGGACAAGCCCATCGCGTATCGCGATGAGGCTTGGTCAAAGGTTCTAGATGGAGTCAACAGCGACACACGATCGATGTTGTGCCAACGTCATCGCGTATCGCGATGACGTGGCCGGACACGTGGCAAACAGTGTGCCACGTGTCCACACGTGGCACACTGTTTGCCACGTGTCCGGACACGTGGCCACTCGTGGCACATCGCCCGCCACGTGTCAACACGTGGCACACCATCTGCCACGTAGCGACACGTGGCAGACTTACGTTGTGACTGGCCAGGGCTACGTCGCGATATGCGACGGGTGCCCAGGAGGCCATCGCGTATGGCGATGGGACTCCAGGTTTTACCTATAAATAGCAGGTCCGGGATTCATCACAACTCACACCAAAATCAGTATTCCACTCTCTCTCTAGCATCTCTCTAAACTCCAAAAATCCGACCCTCAATCAACCTCGATAAACGTGCCATAATACCCCGATTTCTGTGTCTCGATTCCTCGATTTCCGTGCCAACGTTACCCCGAAGTTTGTGCCACCCTCCACCCCATACCAACAAGGCGTTTGTTATAAGATGGCGAAGGGGCTTGAAAGACGTGACGACAAGTGTTGACGTTTGGGTTTATTCGTTTGGCGTATCAAAAGAAAGGTGACGCGATCAAGAAGTCAAAAGAGATCAAGTGGCATTGGAGTGCTGCTCAAATTGTTAGAATTTATAAAGCCAAACAAAGGTAGGTTTACTAGCAAAATGAATATTATTATGAAATATTATAAGGCTTAAACCTTAAGTCGAGGTTATACTCGATACCTCGATAAAAGAAAAGAAAACATAACAAAGAAAGAATAAAAGATATGCTGTGATAGATAAATATATATATGTGTGCAAGCATATATATTCTTTGTTATGAAAATATTATTTAAGTAATAATGAGTATTCTTAAATAATAAAAGAAAAAAATATGTTTCTTTGAGAAGAAGAAACGTCGGGTTTTATAAATAAACTAAAGGTTTGCAATTACTTTTAAACTAAAGGTTTTCAAGTAAAATAGATCTATGAACTAAAGGTTCATCGAGGTAGAGTTATAAAATAAGACTAAAGGTCTTAAGCCGGATTGTATATCCGACTAACAAATGGTTATACTCGTACTATAGGTGCGAGATAGCAAGGGAAAGACCCTCAGACGGTGTTGAAGCCGATACCAAAGCAATAAGGTGAATACACCCCCAAACTTTTAAACTTGTTTCAAAATGAGTCAAATATGTTATATGAAAAAGATTACAAGGGACTACGTGTCCCTAAAACCATTATAAATGAAAGTATAAACCTAGCCCTCAGGCTGTGGTATACATGTGTCTGGATCCTTACATATGTGGTAGTACGCGATGGGCACATCGCACTACCCTGATCGTAGGACGCTTTCCCGCAGGAAGTACGATCATTGTGTATACTTACGGGTACTTAACTAAGTCGAACACTGCGGTGTTTGCTGAGGTGACCTAGAGTAGAGACTTGAGTTTATAAATGTGTTATTTAACTTTGTTATTCCTAAGCCATGATGGGCCGAGGCAGGCGTAGTCTCGAGGGGTAATAAATTTAAAGAAAATGTTTTAGCGTCAGCGTTTTCACCAGCATTCGTTGCTGACGTATTTTATTTACATTTTGCAGGTGAACAAGATTAGCGCTTGGAATGTCGAAGTGCTATTTATATATCCGATGGCTCGGATTTGTTTTGTATAAACTTAGAATATTTAAATGGTGGTTTTGTAAGCATAAAACAAATAATCTTTTGAACTTGATCGGGAATCTTTTAAAACCCCGACATATATATATATATATATATTTACAACTTTAATCAACAAGTTTTTATAAGTCTTCCGCTAATTGAATGTAACTCTGATATATTTACAAATATGGTACCAACATAGTCGTCACACTCCTAGGCCGTGTTTTGGGGTGTGACAAATAATGTTGAAAATGTAACTATTGAGAATGTGTTTGAACCTGCTATGGTACACAAAAATCAGGACATTCCACGTTCAAATTACATCTTATGTGAACCTCATGAATTTGAGGAAGCTGTGTACGATTCAAATATTACTCTAGAGAAGAAGAACAAACCTGTCAAAGTTAAATCAAAGAAGTCAGAAAAACCAAAAATTTCTGATTAGAATTTAATGCGCTTCATTAATCCCTTACTTCTAAAGCTTTAATTGGACGTCTATTCAAGCTAAAGGAAATTAGCAAGGTTTTCACGGAAAAAGACATTCCTATTAACTTATTCAAAACTGATTTGATTGAGAGTGTCTTTCAAAATGAAACCTCAAAAGTTGAAGATTTGGAACAGAGAGTGGTAAATTCCAAGACATCAAAAGTTATAGATCCAATAGTTAAAGCTAAACAGTTGCTAAATTCAGCTAAAAAGGTTAAGTTTGTCAAATCACACGGAATTGATTCACTTCAGAGTTTTTCAGAATGTTCAAACCTTGACTTTTATATGCAAAAGAAAGCTGTAACTTTTAATGACTTGGATAAAGGTCCAATTGATGGTGTGTATTGTCTACCTCGTGTGACTCAAGTTTCTCCTAAGTTAACACGTGTACACACTGACATGCGAACTTGCTATATTTGTGGCGAACGAGGCCATGTTGTCAGAAATTGTGGTGTCACAAAATCTCAAACTCATCATCCGTTTATTAAAGAACAATCCAAAACTGTTTCTATAGTAAAGGAGATTTTTAGAAGACCTGTGTCATGTGATGATGAGACTCACATAATGTTTTCTAATGTGAATCCACGTAAAGTGATTCATGCGAATGAAACATCAAGCAATGTAAAACCAAAGTTTATTCCACTCGAACAAATTTGTAAAAACGTGAACTCAAATCTCATTCAAGCTGCATATTTAAGACGAAAGTCTAAAAGGCCTGTAACTTATTCTCAAGTTGCTGAACAACAATTGAATTCTGTTAAATTTGATTCTTCTCATGAATATCAAAAGGTGCCCAAGACTGAGGCCTGGGCTGCCTTTTTGAACTAATCATTTTCAATTTGTGTGTAGGGTACATCCAAGACCATTTCTGGTGAAAACTGGATAATGGATAGTACTTCTGGTGGTATGATAACACAAGAAGGTGAAGTTTCAAATGGAAATCTTGACCTCCTAACAAATGTAAGAAATATTCAAGGGGGTTATGTGGCTTTTGCTGGAAATTCTGGTGGTATGATAACACAAGAAGGTGAAGTTTCAAATGGGCATATCACGTTTGAGAAAGTCAACTACTGTGACAAAGTTGATCATAATTTATTAAGTGTGTCGTAGATTTGTGACAAGAAGTACACGACTGTATTTAACGATAAAGAATGTCTGATTCTGAAACCAGGATGCATCATTCCCGATTTCCCGAGGACATGGTTGTCATGCGATCACCTCGATCAAATGATATTTATGTCTTGAATATGAGTTCTAAGGTATCTACATCAATTGAAACATGTTTTGTTTCGAAGGAAACTGAGAAGGATTCTGTTAGTACACGGTTTTGCGTCTCGAGTCTTTGTAATTATCGTTTTGTATTTATCGTTTTATTTAATATAAGAGATATTATTAATTAAGCTAGTTCGTTAGAGAAACCGTCTAGTTCGTTAAGGATGTTTAACGAACTAGACCATAAGTTAAGTTATGTCCTGATTCGTTGATGTTTAACGAATCAGGAGGTGGTTCGTTATGTTTGTTTAATTAATGTATTGTAACGAAGTGGGAGACTAGTTCGTTACGAAATGTGTAACGAACTAGACCCATCTTCCTATATATAGAGGTTCATCCTCTGCATAATTTAAGTTTTGAGATTTAACGTATCGAACCTCTGTCCAGATTTCTCTCAAACTTCATCTTAATTAATCATCCCTTAATATATATACACATATCTTACAACTAATATATATATATATATATATATACAACTTATAATTACGAAGAGCAACAATGAACTAGATCCGTAATTGTTATTATCTTAGATCTGAGTTAGATTTGGGAGTTAATTCGTTAATTAAGGACTGTTTAATTGATAATTTGGTATTATTTTTGTTTCGGTTTGATTTTGATAATAATCAGTGTGAATTGGTCGGATATGGATTGATTTGGATTGGATATGTGTTTGTTAAGGTATCGGGAAGGTGTTGTGATTAGGAATTGGAAATTGGATTGGTTTTATATTGATTTGGTTTGGATCGGGATTTTGGCCGAAACAGAGTTTTGGTTTTGGTTGAATTGGTTTCGAGTTAAAGGTTAATGGATTACGGGATGAATTGATTTGGTTTCGTGCTGTGATTCCGAGTAATTCGAGTCATTATTTGGACGATTTGGTTGAGTTTTGAGAATGTATAACAAATTTGAGACTGGGTTTCATGTTCTTGAATCTGGGAATTTTTCCAAATTTCTGGAAATTTCGTTTGAGGATTTGAAGATCTTCACATGTGCTTGAAGATTCGTTAAATCCTCAGCCAGTTTGTTAAGTATTGTTTGTTAATTCGTGATCCAATTCATTACTTTTTCTGATTCATACTCTCCAATTTTTGAGACACGTGTCCACTTCGTTAACTTTAATTTTAACAACCTTTTGCCATGTAGCAATAGTTGTCAGAGTTTGTTATAACCACTTTAACAACCTAATTCGTTATAGTTAATTCGTTATCAACTATAGCTAATTCGTCACTTGATTCGTTAACCTTGCCTTAGCTATTCGTTATGGGAACCATCTGATTCGTTGACCTGTTTCGTCAATCTAATTCGTTAATTTGGAATTAATTCGTTGATCTAGTTTGTTATAACCTATTTCGTGTGAAACCGTTCCAGATTCGTGTGACACTGTTCCTAATTCGTTATTGCGATAACATTCAATTCGTTATAATTGATTCGTTAACAAACACTGTTACAGTTCGTTAAGATATTTTCAATTTTAACCCTTGAAGTTTGTGTGTCTTGTTATTTTTCAACATGGCTGGTATGTACGCATTAGTTTCTCAAAATATGCTTATGCAACAAATGTTACAATTGGACTCGGAGATTGGATCTCATTCCAAGTATCCTAGATTGACGAAATTTAGTGACTTTGCTAAATGGGAACCCCGTTTCCATGCTCATTTGGGTTCTGTGCATCCTGATTGTTCTTATTGTTTGGATAAAGTGTATACTGTTCCCATGATTGGAGATGAAACAATTGGATTCACTCCTAAAGCTATCTCACAGTATTCTCAAGAAGAAAATAAAGCTTTGGAGATTGAAACAAAAGCATACTCAACACTTACAATGGCATTACCTGAAAACATATTTCACCATGTTGGTAGCATCAAAATTTGTGCTTTGTTGTTTCAGCATATTCGTATGAGAAGTATGGGTAACACTGCTGAAAGCAAGAAAGTAATGTTAAAGTTTCAATTTAGAAATTTCAATTTGCTTAAGGGTGAAACTGTTGAAGAGATGACAACACGATTTAATCATCTGATAGCTGAAATGGACAAGATGAAGTTGGAAACTTCTGAAGTTGATAAGATTGATACCATCAAGAGTGCTTTACCGAGTTCCTACTCTACTTTCTTAATATATTGAAGGAAAATAATTATTTCAGTATTGAAGTTTTGACTGCGACTGAATTCATGCAAAAGATCGAAGCTCGTGAGTATGATCTTAAGTGTCAAAAGTCTTCTAAAGAGAATCAAGATCCAACTTTTTATGGCGGAAGTATGCCTTTGAGTTCAACTATTTCTCCAATCACCGCAGTTCTGACTCAAAATGCAAGTGACAATGCTACAACTATCTATAGTGATTCACGTGCTTGTTTTTACACTGCTGGAAGTTCTAGGTCACCTGGTGCTTCTAGTTCTGCTGGAGGGTCTGAAAATTCATCTACTGCAAATCAATTCTCATCACAACCGAATGTGAATATGAAGGAGGCTGAACAAAACTTTGTTTTCTTATATGCCTTCATGACTTCTTATGAGAATTTGGTTAGTAGTAAAATTGCTACAAGTGATTTAACTGATGAAGATTATGACCAAATCGATCCTGATGATTTGGAACTCATGGATTTGAAATGGAATATGGCTATGATTGTCAGAAAGGTGAAAAAGTTCATGCAACGACGACAAAGATCTTCCATCATTAAACAAGAAGTTGGGGTTCGATAAATTGAAGGTTAAATGCTATAACTGTCAAGAGTTTGGGCATTTTGCTAAATAATGTGATAAGCCAAAGAAGGAGTATACTGGTCCTAGAAAACAAGATCAAAGTTCATCTGGGAAAAATGGTAATGATGCTGGGAAGTCTTCTGGAACCAAACCTTCTTCTGGGTCTCAAGCTATGCTGTCCAACATGGATGGAATTGATTGGTCACAAAGATTGCTGTGCAACGACAATCAAGCTAATCTAGTTATGTTTGGGTCAAATGAAAATTTCCAAGATGCAAGTGGGAGTGAGCTATCTTTAGATGCTGATACTGAATCTGATTCTGATGACTCATGTGAAAAGTTTCCAACTAATTTCGCTTGCATGGCCAAGATCAGTGACTCAGCAACATCTGCTTGCATGGCAAAGCTTAATGTGGTTAGTACTTCTGCTTCTAAGTTATCTATTAATGCTTCATGTGTTGATTGTGAATTCAACAAGCCTAGGTTAGAATCCTTAAAGACTCAGAATGATAATCTAATTAAAGAAATTGCTTCTTTGAAGGACACCTATAGGCAATCTTTGGATTCTCAGTTGAAATCCAGAGAAAAGATTGAAGCTTTATCCATAAGTAATCATGATCTTAAGGTTGAGTTGTCTGTCAAGGTGACAATCAATGATCAAAATATTTGGAAATCTTGAAACACCGTTCCAAGATTACTAAACTCGAGAATGAGGTTCTTGAGTTGAAAAACAAGTTGAGCAAGTTTAGAAACTCATCATTTTTGTTAAATGAAATAATCGAAGCATCTGGTAAACAAAAAGACTCTAAAAAGGGTATAGGTTTTGTTGAAATACCACCAACATTTCAAAATGATTATAAAATGAATCCTTTTGCAAGAAAAGAAGAAGATGTGGTTGTCAAAGAACCTGTTGTTTCAGAAAAACCTAAACAAGTGAAAACTGATCATGTTAAAGCTCAATATTCAACTTAAAAATCTCATGTTGAAAGCAACAAAGTTTTTGTTAAGAATGTTGATAAAGTCATCATTGAGGATGTGTTTGAACCCGAAGTAATACACAAGAACAAGAACATTCCAAGTTCTAATCACATTCTTTGTGAGCCTCATGAATTTGAGGAGGCCGTGTATGGTTCACACACAACTCATGTAAGAAAAGAAGATCTTGTTATAGTTAAACCAGTGAAGGCTAAGAAACCAGAAAAGCCCAAAATTTCTGATGAGGATTTGTTATATTTCATCAATCGTAATGTTTCCAAGCCATCAACTGGTCGTGTGTTTAAATTAAAAGGAATAGACACGATGTTCACTGAGAAAGACATTTCAATTAGCATCATCAAACCGGAACTGATTGAAAGTGTCTTTCACACTGAAACTTCCAAGATTCAAGATCTTGAACGTCAGTATGCTTCTGCCAAAACATCAAACACATCAGATCCATTGATTAAATCTAAACAGGTATTAAAAAATGCTAAGAAAGTTCAGTTTGTGAAATCTACTGGAACTGACACTTTGCAAAGCTTTTCAAACTGCTCTAATCTTGATTTCTATTTGAAAAAGAAATCGGTGTCGTCTGATGGTTTGGCTAAGAGTTTTACTAAGAATATGAGTCATCAACCTTCTGTGGCATCTGTTTTTGCCAAATCACATCATGATCGGGTTGATATGTGAAGTTGATTTCTTTGCGGTCAACAAGGTCATGTAGTGAGAAACCGTGGACAGAAGAAATCTCAGAATCTTCATCCATTTGTCAAGGACCAATCGAAACCGGTTCCATTGATAAAGGAGATTTTGAAGCGACCTTTGTCGTGTGATGATGATACTCACATCATGTTCTCAAATATGAATCCAAGAAAGGTAGTTCATGTGAATGAACTCATGGTCAAGTTAAACCGAAGTTTGTTCCAACTGAGCCAATATGTAAAAATGTGAACTCAAATGTCATTCAAGCGGCATATATGAGACGGAAGTCTAAAAGTCCTGTAACTTATTCTCAAGTTGCTGAACAACAATTGAATTCAGCTAGGTTTAATGTTTCTCATGGAAACCAAAAGGTGCCCAAGACTGAGGCCTGGGCTACCTGTTAAAACTAATCCTTTTCTTTTGTGTGTAGGGTACATCCAAGACCGTATCTGGTGAAAATTGGATAATGGACAGCGGATGTTCCCGTCATATTACTGGAAATCTCAACCACTTACAAAATGTGAGAAATATTTAAGGGGGTTATGTGGCTTTTGCTGGAATTATGGGGGTATGATAACACAAGAAGGTGAAGTTTCGAATGGGCATATTACATTTGAAAAAGTCAATTACTGTGACAAGGTGGACCATAATTTATTAAGTGTGTCGCAGATTTGTGACAAGAAGTACACAACAGTATTTACTGATAAAGAATATCTGATTTTGAAACCGGGATACGTCATTCCCGAGGACATGGTTGTCATGCGATCACCTCGATCGTATGATATTTATGTTTTAAAAATTAGTTCTAAAGTAACAACATCGATCGAAACATGTTTTGTCTCAAAAGCAACCGAGAAGGACTCTATTCTATGGCATTGTAGAATGGGTCACATTCATGTTCGAAAGATGAATTATTTGATGGCAAATGATTTAGTTGAAGGCGTGTCTTTGAAGAACTTTAAGTTATCTGATCACTGTATTGCTTGCAAAAAGGGCAAACAGAAGAAAAGTCACATCCGTCTAAGTTATAAAATTCCATTGATACACCATTAGAACGACTTCACATGGATCTTTTCGGTCCAATGAATCGTGCTAGTATCTCTGGAGATTGGTACTGTCTTGTGGTTACCGCTGATTATTCAAGATACTCATGGGTCTTATTTATGAGCTCGAAAGATCAAACACCTGTTCTTGTTCAAAATTTAATCACTAAGATTGAATCACTATACAAACAAAAAGTGAGGAGAATTCGTAGTGACAATGGTACTGAATTTAAAAATACTGTATTGGATTTCTTTTGTGTACAAAAAGGAATTCATCGAGAATACAGTGCCCCATATGTACCACAACAAAACGGTGTTGCTGAAAGAAAAAACAGAACTTTGATTGAAGCTTCTAGAACTATGCTTGCCGATTCTAAGCTTCCTGTCCAATTTTGGAATGAGACGGTGAATACTGCTTGTTATACGCTTAATCGGGTTCTAACTGTTAAGAGAATCAAGAAGACGAGTTATGAGCTTTTGAATAATCAAAATCCTAACTTAAAGTACTTGGAACCTTTCGGGTGTCCTTGTACGATGTTGAAAAAGGATGTGGGTAAGTTTGGTGAAAAAACTATCGAGGGGTATTTCTTGGGTTATGCTTCTCCAAAGAAACGGGTATTTAATTTCACTTCCGGTTGTGTTGACTAATGGTACCATGTGGATTGTCAAAAGTACACCACACCTCCTCAAGGGAAAGGTCCCGACTGGATGTTTGATTATGATGACTTATTTAATTCATTTACTCCAACAACTGAGCAACCAGATGAAGACCTGGTTCGAGCATATTTTGAAGATCAATTGGTAATTCCATGGTTTTCAAGTTCTAATGATGTTGAAGCTCCACCTGTTGCTCCAACTGAAGTTCCTGTTGATGATCTTCCAGCTTCGTTTGATAATGCTTCTACTTCTTCTGACGATAATCAAGGTGTTGATCAGGTTATTAACCTTGATAGTGATGATTCATATTATGAGCTTGGAGAACTAAATTACACTAACTTATTTGAAAATGTTGTTGTGCCTGAAAATCCGACCCTTAGGATTCATTCTTATCATCCGCAAGAAAACATTATTGGTGATCTGGATGTAGGTGTGCAAACAAGGCATCAAATTGCGTCGTCTGGCGATGATCATATTTTATGTGTTTATGTTGCAATGCACACTTCGGGAGTGCTGAAACTGGCTATGTACACTTGTTTTCTTTCTCAAGTTGAACCATCTAATGTTCGTACTGCACTCGCTGAACCGTCATGGGTTGAGGCAATGCAAGAAGAACTTCAACAATTTGCAAGATTGGGTGATGGGATCTTATCGACAAACCTGCTAGGGTGAAAAAGTCGATTCCTATGAAGTGGGTATTTAAGTGTAAAAAGGATGACCGTGGGGTAATTGTTCGTAATAAGGCAAGACTTGTTGTACAAGGTTTCTATCAGCAAGAAGGCGTTGACTATACTGACGTATATGCTCCTGTCGCTCGACTAGAAGCTATACATATTTTCTTAGACTATGCAACTTATAAGAATATTAAAGTCTATCAAATGGATGTAAAAAGTGCATTTCTCAACGGAGAATTGCATGAAGAGGTGTTCGTCTTACAACCTCCTGGTTTCGAAGACCTTGATTATCCGGACCGAGTTTATCTTCTAAACAAGGCCCTATATGGTCTCCATCAAGCCCCGAGAGCTTGGTATGGCACGGTTTCTGACCATTTGACTGATAACGGCGTCAAACGTGGGACCGTTGACTGTACTCTCTTTTATAAGACTATTGGTGATGATCTACTCCTCGTACATATTTATGTCGACGATTTTATTTTTGGGTCAACAAATGACGCGTTGTGTAAGGAATTCGAGAAGTCATTGCAAACTAAGTTCGAGATGAGTTCGATGGGAGAGTTGAACTTCTTTCTAGGGTTGCAGGTTCACCAGTCTGCGAAAGGAATCTTCATTCACCAGACTAAGTATGTGAACGATGTTTTGAGCCGATTCAACATCACTGCCGGAAAAATCCCTTTTACTCCTCTCCCCGTGGGTCACAATTTATCACCGGATGAATTGGAGGATACCGTCGATCCTACCCTCTATCGAGCTATGATCGGCTCTTTGATGTATCTTACTGCTTCTCGACCTGACATAATGTTTGCTGTTTGTTTATGTGCTGGTTTCAAGCTAGTCCCCGAGTGACTCACCTGGCAGCGGTCAAGCGTATTCTTCAATATCTGAGGGGCAATCCAGACATCGATTTATGGTACCCCAAGGACGATAACTTTGAACTTACCGCCTTTTCTAACTCAGACTATGGAGGATGCAAGATTTACTTTAAATCGACTTCAGCAGGGTGTCAATTCTTAGGAAGCCGGCTTGTTTCCTGGCAGTATAAGAAGCAGACAACGGTCTCAACTTCAACCGCCGAAGCAGAATATGTTGCAGCCTCTAGTTGCTGTTCCCAGGTTTTGTGGATTCAACAACATCTGCGCGATTACGGTTTGAAATTTCTTACTACTCCAATTTTGGATGATAACTCTGCTGCTATAAGTATCACCAAGAATCCTGTGCAACATTCTAAAACTAAGCATATTGAGATTCGATATCATTTCATACGTGACTGTTTTGAAAACAAACTTATCGATATCGAAAAAGTGCACACGGATTTTCAAAGGGCAGACTTGTTTACCAAGGCGTATGACAAAACTCGTTTTAATTTTTACTTGGTTTAAACGGTCTGAAAACACTTGCTGAGGTCCTTCAACAAGGATAACTATCTTGCTTGTTTTGTTTATTTTTACCTTATTTTTATTTTCCTTTTTGTTTATATTTTGGGTTTTAGGGGGTGAAAATAGAAAAAGACCAAAAATATTGTGATTTCTGTTTTGTATAGATAAAAACCAAAAATATTTGAAAATTTTGAAAAATCAAAAAGATTGTGTTTTCTTTTGTATAGAGAAAATTCAAAAAAAGAAAATAGTGAAGTTTTTATTTTATTTATTAGAAAATTTGAAAAGATTCAAAAAGATTGTGAAGTTTTTGATAATTAGAAAATTGAAAAATACAAAATGATTGTGTTTTATGTTTGTAAAGAGAAAATCCAAAAAGATTTTTGCATACATTCGCTGAAAATCATGTCAATTACTTACATTTGAAGGACATATACTTGTATATGTTTGGTCCTGATCTTTACTTGTAAATGTTTGGTCCTGATTTTTGGGGCGATTGTTATGTGTTTTACTTTATTCTCTCGCTGAAAATTATGTTGGTTATTTAAGTTTGTGGAACATGCTTGCATGTATTGGTCCTATTATCTACTTGTAGATTAATAGGATATCCATTAATCTATAAACTGAAAGTGACCGGGGCGATTGAATTTATTCTTATTTTTATGCTCCTCAAAATTTTGAGTTTTTGAAGCAAAAAGAGAAAACGATAGTACATTGATTGTTTGACCCCAAATCCAGCATGAAATAAGCTTAAAAGACTGAGTGCTTAATCATTGGTGCATTGGTAGGTCTTAAATTAGCTGTTAGAGTAAAGTCTATGATATAAATCTAAAGAAATGGCAAATTGAAAGAGATGTTAGTCTCTAGCAAAAATCTCGGTGAGGATGGCAGAAATGTAATAACCTGTCATACTCTAGCCTTATAGTTGTTTGATCACCAAAAATAAAATAAAACAAATAACAAGCGTTAGGTTTCTGGACACTGTGAGTCTTTATGCGGCTTAATCATCTGGGTATTCATACGCATGAATATTTCATTCGCTTTTAGAGCAAACCAAAAGTCATTAAACTTGATCACTGATGTACTTCGTACAATCTAAATTACTGACTTGATCAAAATTCGCTGTTAGTCATACATTTGTTCCTCCCTTGTGTGCGTCTCAATACCAATAAGAAATGGACCCCCAGGGGATACAATGTATGTAAGCCGACAGATGGACTCGTGCATACTCATTCACAGTAAAGGAAATTTGATGCATTGCTCAAAGGTTCTAAAAATTTTAAATTTTGATCGACAATATAAAGGTTTAAGTCAAGTTGGAGTGATATGGGAAAAATCATATTAAGCTTGAACCGAGATAAGAGGCTGATAGTTTCTGATATTCTGTGCGCTAATTGAACTATTAATCATATCACAAAAACGCTTGAAAGTTTGTTATAAGATTTAAGTGGACAACAATATCAATGACCGACTTAACTCCAGTCACAATATCGCTGAAATATAAAACTGTGATGGAAGGGCAATCTGGTCAATATGATTCTTTGCTCAAACCTAACAAAAATCCAAAAATATGTACTGCTTTTGAAAAAAGCCACACAAAAACACAAAAAGACATTTTATATTATATTTTTATTTTCAGATATTTTTCTTACTAGACTATTTATAACTTATTCGATTGCTACAGACACCAAAACTGTATGTTAATTATCAAAATACTAAAAAGATTTTACTTTTTCGATTTACATATTATTTAATTCGTGTTAAGTTAAGTGTTTCAAAATGTAAAACACGTTAACGTATTTGGTCCTTGGGATACGGGATCTCGTTGATTCCTTTAAGTTACTTCAATTGATATCATTAATTTATATTTAATTAATTCTTTTATTTAATTATTTAATTTAAAATTACATAAATTGATTATTTTAATTTATAACGAATTAAAGTGATTCGTTAACTTTGATTCGTTAAAGTAATGAATTAAAGCCATTTATAATGAATTGGGTTCTAATTCGTTAATATTAATTCGCTTCCGCCACTCTGTAACGAATGGCTTCTAATTCGTTAAAATTTTAACGAAGCATTTTGTAATTCGTTATGCCACATGTTCATTTAAGATAACGAATCTCCTGATTCGTTATTTCAAATTCAAATGAATCAGATGATTCGTTACATTGGTAAATGTGCCGTGTCAGGGTATTTAGGGATTCGTGATGCGATTCGTATTCACTGTTCACTATCTTCTTCACCATTTCCTACAGTTACTCTCGCAAATTTTTTCAAAAAATTTTGACCATCATTAAATCACGTTTTGGTCATATATTTTGAATCGTAAGGTATTGCTGGTCACAACGCGATGATTTATGTCATATTTGATGGATTTTTGTTGGCTTAATTAGTTGATTAAGTTATCAGGTTTTAGAGTTTTGATAAACCTTAATTTAACCACTTTATACCACGTTTTGGGATAACAAATCGATACCATTCTAATCGCAATATGATTCCGAGATCCTTATGATCATTGATTTGGTATTGTGTTGTTGATTATAGGTGTATTGATTTCTGATTGTCGATTTGACTTTTCATATTCTTGGTAATTTTGACTGTGACCATATTAGAGAAACATTAAGCTTAATTGGCCATTCGTTATTGTTTAACGAATTGGAACTCATTCGTGTCCAATTCGTTATACAAATCACACGAATCAGGATAACGAATCCTCCTTTATAACGAATCAGACTTTCATTTGTTATTTATAACGAATTAGACTTTAATTCGTTAACTTTTATTAGTGATTCATTAAACCTAATTTGTCAATTATTTACTTGATAGCGAAGTAGCGCATTCGTTATAACGAATCACCATTTGTTATAACGAAACAAAATTATTTAACAAATGACATGTTAATTTGTTTTTAATATTTAAAAAAAAATATTATATTAGTTTTCACAATTATTTTATTTTAAAAGTTTATATATATAAGTTAAATTTTATAGTTTTAATTATATGACTATTATTTGTTTATCACTGTTTCTCGGCTTTGTTTATATAGTGCAAATGGCGGGTAATATAGAACAAGATCCTCCGGTTGCAGATCCGCAACAACAACAGCAGCAAAATCAAGAGCTGCCACTACTTCCGTACGACAAAAAGCATAACATTTGTGCTTTTGACGGTACGAACTTTGCGAATGAAGACATATTTGGTGACTTATTGACGTTTATTAGACGTTCGGCTATTCATCATGCCGTAACTGCACGACTAAAAGTCTACTTTAGCATTATTCGTCAGTTTTGGAATACAGATAGATACGTTGAAGCTGACAATCACATTGTAGCTACGGTCAACCAAACGCCTATTACTGTTGACACTGATGTTATTCGACGAGTGCTTCGTTTTGGAGACACTATCGATCATCCTTGTGAGTTTGACAAAGGTTTGATCCGGGGTTTATTTCGTCGAGTACTTTATGATGGTGACCTTGAAGCTTCGATGTATAAAAAGAATGGATTATGCCCCACTTACAAGTATTTATTACATGTGCTGATCCATTGCCTAGGAGGACGTAAAGGTGGCTTCGATGAATGTCGGATTATGTTACAGTCGACATTTGTCGCATTGATTCTGAACAAGCCATTCAACTTTTCGAAGATGATTTTCTATCACCTTAAGGAACAACGCCTTACGGTGGTTCAACGTAAGAAGTTCCTGATGTATCCTCGATTTCTTCAGTTGATCATCCAAGATTTGATTCTGAATTTGGTTATCGATCAAGCTTTAGTGGATGATGTGATCCCACTTAAGCACATGTCTGCTGACACTGTACGAAGAATGAAGATTTATAGGAAAGAAACACCACGGACAAAACGTTTGATTGGTCATACGGTGAATCCAGATTATGTATGTCCTGACAATGATCGCTGGATCTAAGCTTGAGGAAGGACCAGGTGGGAACGAGGGTGATGATAATGATGATGATGGTGGTAATGGTGGTACTGGTGACGCTCCAGCTCTACAACAAGCTGCGGTTGAGGCTGCTTTAGCTGGTGCTAAAGCTGCTCATCATAAAAGGAAAGGGAAAGAGTTGGTTGGTCAGGGGTCGTCTAAGCGACGAGTGTCGGCTAGTGTTGGCATCTCATTTGGAGTTCAACCTCCACGGTCGTTCGTTTCTCAAAGACCGGCGGTGCCGCTAACTACTAGCACCCCAAAACTCACTTTGACGACCACGCTTACGACGGATCCAAGGCTGCATGATTCCACAGTCTGTTTTATCTACTCTGCCAAGGCCTACTACAGTTACCTCGGTGGTTTCTCCAACACCGATGATGATGTCTCCGCCTCCAATGGATATTTCATTTGTGAGGCTTAACCGTCCTCAAGGTCTAGTTCAGCCTATTCCTGCCTCGTTACATGCTATGCCTCAGGATCACCAGACGAACATCATTTGAGATTACTTCATCTTTATGAAAATCCAATGTCTGCTGATCGTCTGAATCAAGAACGTTTAATGGAGAATCAGACGAAACTGTTAAGTTATGTCTCCTTCTGCCAAAAGGAGACAAAGGCCCTTCATGAGATTGTTACGTCTCAGGGGTGAAGCTAAAAGATCAAGAGGATCTTATCTTGCAACTTACATGCAAGGACGACGCACTAAAAAAGCTTAAAAATGATGATGAAGATCCAGATGCGTCGGGTGCTGGAGGAAGTGAGCCGAAACAAACTCACAGCTCGTCCTCTTGTGCTGGTACTAGTGTTGTCGGAGATTCGGGATAGCATATTATTGTTTATCGTGATTATACGGCTGCTAAACCCATTGCGATGATCAAGGCTGATACAATCATCTTTGTTGATGGTGCGAGGGTGGTTAGAAGTATTGTGAATGCGGATGAGATTGAGGAAGGACAGTTTGTTGAGAGGACTCTACCACAAGAGCAGATTTCGATACTGCTTGGTTTAAATGACGATGAGTTAACCGTGTTAGAGGATGAGGCTGATGTGGAGGTCGAGAACGATGAAGAGATCTTAAATGATCCAACTATTCAGATCAACACGTCCTTTATTTATGAAGACGAGGAGGTGGAGATTGAGGGCATGACTGCTGAGGAATACCCTGATCTATTTCAACGCACCAATGTTGATCAGGGTGCTCCTATATTTACTGAGGAAACTGTCAAAGCAGCTGGGGATCATTTGGAAAAGGTGTCAAAGGGCAAGAACATTGTTGATACACGATTTGACCCGATTTGTGATCCATCATTGGCTGTCATTCGAAGGTGGTTTGCTTGTCGAGACAAGAAATCTCGTAAGATAATTGAGGCCTACCGTTATATGGATAAAGAGCAAGAAGTTGAAGCTATTGAATGTGCCAAAGCTAATCAGATGACTTCCTTCAAGGTCGTGTCGAATATTCAAGGTGATATTATTTCGTGGCTCTTTGACTCTGAATTAAATGTTTGTATTATAAAATGGGAGAAAGGCGTTCAGTACTATGCACAGATTACTGACGTAATTTCGTTACCAAGATGGGACGTACGAACTCTGGCGTACCGTCCATTTATTAATCGTGGGAAAAATCGCCGGGCGGAATGGTTTCACCAACATCTGCTCTACGAGGTTAACCACGGGTTTAAGCTCTTTAAACCTCAGATTCCAACTCGTAAGCGTATCGATGAGATAGATCCAAGGACAGGTTGGAGGAAATTGGTTCTTAAGGTAAAGCCGCCAAAGACTATGAAGCGTGTGTCGGTGAAGACGCTGAATCAACATATGTATTTATCTTTCAACCGCTGGTATTACGACAACTGAACTGGCGAGGCCGTCATTGTGTTGGGTAAAAGCTTAAAGACCGAGCTGATAAAGATCATCATTCCGATGTGGCTCGTGAACTTGACAGAGACCGACAATGACGTGCTATTCAAGAATAAGATATTGATAGAGCGTCGTGAAGACTATGACCGAGCAATGCAATTTTAACGCGTTATTCGGGTGTGTCATGAACATGGTAATCACAGCTGCAGAGATTGGCAGACCAAGCGCTTCAAGTAAATTTAAGACAAAGAGCTCAAGACGAGGGGGTGTCTGTTAGTACACGGTTTTGTGTCTCGAGTCTTTGTAATTATCGTTTTATTTAATATAAGAGATATTATTAAGCTAGTTCGTTAGAGAAGCCGTCTAGTTCGTTAAGGATTTTTAACGAACTAAACCATAAGTTAAGTTATGTACTGATTCGTTAAGGATGTTTAACGAATCAGGAGGTGGTTCGTTATGTTTGTTTATTTAATGTATTGTAACGAAGTGGGAGACTAGTTCGTTACGGAATGTGTAACGAACTAGACCCATCTTCCTATATATAGAAGTTCATCCTCTACATAATTTAAGTTTTGAGATTTAACGTATCGAACCTTTGTCCCGATTTCTCTCAAGCTTCATCTTAATTAATCATCCCTTAATACACATACACATATCTATACAACTAATACTAATATATATATACAACTTATAATTACGAATAGCAACAATAAACTAGATCCGTAATTGTTATTTGATCTTAGATCTGAGTTAGATTTGAGTGTGCACAGATTCTATTCTATGGCATCGTAGGATGGGTCATATTCATGTTCACAAGTTGAATTATTTAATGGCTAATGATTTGGTCGAAGGTGTTTCCTTGAAACATTTTAAATTAACTGACCACTGTGTTGCCTGCAAGAAAGGTCATTAGAAGAAAAAGTCGCACCCATCTATATTATTCAATTCCATTGATACACCATTAGAACGACTTCATATGGATCTGTTTGGTCCAGTGAATCGTGCTAGTATCGCTGGAGATTGGTATTGTCTTGTAGTTACAGATGATTACTCAAGATATTCATGGGTTTTATTTATGAGCTCAAAAGATTAAACACCTGTTCTGGTTCATAATCTTATCACTAAGATCGAAACACTGTATAAGCTAAAGGTGAGACGAATCCGAAGTGATAATGGTACGGAGTTCAAAAACACTGTGTTGGACTTCTTTTGTATCCAGAAAGGAATTCACCGAGAATACAGTGCTCCGTACATACCACAACAGAATGGGGTGGCTGAGAGGAAAAATATAACATTAATTGAAACAGCTAGAACAATGCTCGCTGATTCTAAGCTTCCTGTTCAATTTTGGAACAAGGCTGTGAATACAGCTTTCTATACTCTCAATCGGGTTCTGCCTGTAAAGCGTCTGCAAAAGACAAGTTATAAGCTTTTGAACAAGCTAAAACCTAATTTAAAGTATTTGGAACCGTTTGGGTGTCCATGTACTATGTTGAAACGAGACTCGGGTAAATTTGAAGAAAAGGCTATTGAGAGATACTTCTTAGGTTATGCGTCACCTAAGAAAAGGGTCTTTAACTTTACTTCAGGTTGTGTGGAGGAATGGTATCATGTTGATTGTCAAAAGTATACCACTCCGCCTCAAGGTAAAGGACCTGACTGGATGCTTGACTATGAGAGTTTGTTCAACTCTTTCACTCCAATAGTTGATCAACCAGATGAAGATTTGGTGCGTGCTTATTTGAAGATCAGTTTTTACCACCAAGAGCTTCTAGTCCTATTTATCAAGATGCCACACAAGATGATTTACCGGATGTGTCTGATGTAATTTCTATATCATCCAATGATGGTAATTTTGTTGATTCTTCTTCAGCTCCTCTACCTGAAACACATGAGACTGGTGAATCATCTCATGATGCTGAAGAAAATCTAACTAATTTATCAGAAACAGTTGTTGTGCCTGAAAATCCGACCCTTCGGATTCTATCATCCGCAAGAAAAAAATAATTGGTGATCTTGATGTAGGTGTGCAAACACGTCATCATATTGCTTCTTCTGGTGATGATCATATTTTATGTGTCTATGCTGCTATGCACACTTCGGGGGTGCTGAATCTAGCTAAATACACTTGTTTTCTTTCTCAAGTTGAAGCATCAAATGTTCGTATGGCACTTGCTGAACCATCTTGGGTTGAGGCAATGCTGGAAGAACTTCAACAATTTGAGAGATTGGGTGTATGGGATCTTATTGATTAACCTTCTAGAGTGAAGAAGCCAGTTCCTACGAAGTGGGTGTTTAAATGTAAAAGGGATGACCGTGGGGTGATTGTTCGTAATAAATCAAGACTTGTTGTGCAAGGTTTCCAACAACAAGAAGGCGTAGACTACACCGAAGTGTATGCTCCTGTCGCTCGACTGGAAGCTATACTTATTTTCTTGGCCTATGCAGCATATAAGAATATCAAAGTTTATCATATGGATGTGAAGAGTGCATTTCTCAATAGAGAATTGCATGAAGAAGTGTTTGTTTTACAGCCTCCTGGCTTCGAAGATCCTGATTATCCGAACCAAGTTTATCGATTAAACAAGGCCCTGTATGGTCTCCACTAAGCCCCGAGAGCTTGGTATGGCATGCTTGCCGACCATCTGACTAATAACGGCTTCAAGCGAGGGACTGTCGACTGCACTCTCTTTTATAAAACAATTGGTGATGATCTACTCCTTGTTCAGATTTATGTCGATGACATTATCTTTGGGTCCACAAATGATAAATTGTGCAAGGATTTTGAAAAGTCAATGCAAAAAAAATTCGAGATGAGTTCGATGGGAGAGATGAACTTTTTCTTAGGGCTGCAGGTTCACCAGTCTGACAAAGGAATCTTCATTCATCAGACGAAGTATGTGAATGATGTCTTGAGCCGTTTCATGATAACTGTCGAAAAAACCCCTTCTACTCCTCTCCTTGTGGGTCATAATTTATCACCGGATGAATTGGAGGATACCGTTGATCCTACCCTCTATCGAGCTATGATAGGCTCGTTAATGTATTTGACTGCCTCTAGACCTGCCATTATGTTTGCTGTTTGTCTTTGTGTCAGGTACCAATCAGGTCCTCGAGTGACTCATTTGGCGGCGCTTAAACGTATACTTCAGTATCTGAGGGGTAATCCTGACATCGGGTTATGGTACCCCAAGGACAATAATTTTGAACTCACTGCGTTTTCCGATTCGGACTATGGAGGTTGCAAGATCAACTTTAAATCGACTTCAGCGGGTTGTCAATTTTTAGGAAACGGACTTGTTTCATGGCAGTGTAAGAAGCAGACAACGGTATCAACTTCAACCGCCGAGGCAGAATACGTGGCAACCTCGAATCCTCGAGTTGTTGTTCACAGGTCTTGTGGATTCAACAACATTTGCGCAACTGCAATTTGAAATTTTTACTACTCCAGTTTTGATTGATAGTTGCTGCAATCAATAGCACCAAAAATCCTGTGCAACACTCTAAAACTAAACATATTGAGATTCGATATCATATCATACGTGATTGTTTTGAAAAGAAACTTATCGATATCGAAAAAGTGTACACGGATTTTCAACGAGCAGAATTGTTTACCAAGGCGTTTGACAAAACTCGTTTTAAATTTTTACTTGGTTTAAACGGTCTGAAGACACTTGCTGAGGTCCTTCAACAAGGATAACTATCTTGCTTATTTTGTTTATTTTTATTCTATTTTTGTTTTCATTTTATTTCTGTTTTGGGTTTTCGGGGGTGAAATCATTGAAAAAGACAAAAAGATTGTGATTTCTAAGTATGTAAAGTGAAAAACCAAAAAGATTTTTGTATACATTTGCTGAAAATCATGTCAATTACTCATATTTGAAGGGCATATACTTGTATATGTTTGGTCCCGATCTTTACTTGTAAATGATTGAGATAGCCATTTATCTGATAATAGAATGTAATTGGGGCAATTGTTATACGTTTTACTTTAT
>NW_027499138.1:0-103367 GCF_021521415.1 Bidens hawaiensis | reverse complement strand
AAGTAACTCACCATTTTTGAGGAACTTTTCTATGGGAGTCATCCAATTGGGACCTTCTTCAGTGATTACATCTTGAATCTCCAATTCTTGAATTGAGGGAGTTTTCAACACTTCTACCAATACTTTCTTGGTGAGGTGTGCAAATGTGAGGGATGCAAGTTTGCTTAGGGCATCGGCTCTTTTGTTTTGTGATATTGGGACTTGTTTGATAGTGCATTCTTGAAAAGTGTTCATCAATTCCTTTGCCTTTTCACGATACTTCTTCATGTTGGTCTCTTTTGCTACATAGCTATCATTGACTTGACTTGAAACAAGCAACGAGTCTGTGAAGACTTTTAACTTTTGGATCTTCATCTCTTTGGCAATTTTCAGACCAACGATCAATGCTTCATATTCAGCTTCGCTGTTGGTGGTCTGAACTTCAAGTCGGAGAGCATATGTGAATTCTAACCCTTCGGGGTTGATTAAAATAAGCCCAACTCCTGACCCTTAAGTGCTAAAATCTCCATCGGTAAAAAGCTTCCAGGCTTCGGGGTCAGAAGGTTCAGTTGCAGTTGTATGTATTTCCGGAATGACTTGCTTCGGGATTTCTATAATGAAATCCGCCAAGACTTGGGCTTTGACAGCTTTTATTGGGACATAGGTGATTTTGTGTTCACCTAGTTCCACAGCCCATTTTGACCAATCGGCCTGAATTTTCTGGTTTTTCAAGCACACTCTTGATGGGTTGGTCGGTGACCACTTGTATAGGGTGTGCTTGAAAGTACCTTCGAAGCCTTCTAGCAGTTTGAATTAAAGCCAGAGCAAGTTTTTCCAAATGAGGATATTTGATATCTGCTAGTTTTAATGTTTTACTAAAGAAATAAACGGGGTACCTGAACTTTGTTTCGTTCGATGGTTAGGACCGCGCTTAATGCTTCTTCAGCAACCGAGAGATAGACAGAGATCAGTTCTCCCGTTTCGAGGGTTGCAATAACTGGTAGTGAAGCCAAGTTTTGCTTCATTTGATTGAAGGTTTCTTCCGCCTCTTCCGTCCACCTGAAGTCTTTTTATTGGTGCAGCCCTTTAGTGTTTTGAAGAACGGTAGGGATTTCTCAGCGAGCGTGGAGGTAAAACGCTTCAAGGCTGCAAGCCTTCCGTTCAGACTCTTCACTTCTTTTTTGCTTTGTGGAGATTTGGTTTCAAGAACAGCCCTGACTTTGTTGGGATTGGCTTTTATGTTTTGTTTCCCTACGATGTGTCCCAAAAATTTGCCTTCTTCGAATCCGAATGAACATTTTCCGGGATTGAGCTTCATGTTGATCTTCCTCAGGTTTTTGGAAGGTTTCTTATACATCATTGTAACATCCCTAATTTTATATTAATAAATAAAAGAAGTCCATGATTTAAAAGCGAGTGTTAATATTTAATTAATATTAAATATAGAAAGAAGTATGGACTTGGGTAATTAATATGGATTAAGATGGTGGGATGGGCCTTAGGTCCATGGGCTTTAAGGGATATAAATACCCCATTAAGCCATCCTAAAACCCTAACTTATCATTCCATCTTTCCATAATCTCTACACACCCAAAACACACACATAAACACCACTATTGCGGCCGTGAGAAGAAGGAGGAGATCCGAGACCGATTCTAGCCTAAATCTTTGTTATACAATCAAGATACAAGATCGTAGTTCATAACCAATCTAAACCATGACCTAAAAACGGGTAAAGGTACGTTCTTTATCGTTAAAGGTTATGTTTTTATAAACGTTTAGTCTTGAAACTTAGAACGAGATTAGATCGGGTATAAATGAAACGTAAAGTTGCGAACTTGATGCTAAAACGAACTTAATGGGCCTGCAAACAGGTGCAACACGTTTAGAATGAACCCTAGGTCTAGTTTTGAACGTTTTAGCTTAAAGGTTCGAACTTTATGCTTTTCCGGGCCGAGTTTACCCGATATCGATCATAGGAAATGTTCGCGAGGTTGGTAATATCATACCAAGGGGTTTCATGTGAAAGCAGAGGTGATTATGGGTGTGAAGTGCGAACAGTAGCCGCTGCTGGGCAACTTCGCCTGTGGTTAAGTGCGCCTGCGGCTAAGTTCGCCTGCAACCAAGTTCGCCAGCATGTTCGCTGAGCAAGTTCGCTGAACAACTTCGCCTGGGGATAAGTTCGTTTAATGCTAACTTCGCCTGAGGCTAAGTTCGCTTAATGTATAAGTTCGCCATGTTAAGTTCGCGTACAATTAAGCTCTCTTAATACTAAGTTCGCCTAATACTAAGTAAAAGTAATCTGATACGATAGGACGAGTATTAATACGTATAACTTATATACAGTTAGCCGAGCTCAGTAAAGGAGGGATTAACAACTATCGAAGGAAGAAGCAGAGTTCAGGTGAGTTTCTAGCCCCATTTCCTTGTTATGTTTTCGGGGCTGTGTGCATACTTGATGTAAAGTGTGAATACACTTACATTAAGTGGTAAGTGTATGCTATAGATGTTATACAAGTAGCTAATAATAATGCTTGCCGGTGCGTGAACGATCTTCGGATATTGCACGTATCGCCAAGGATAGTGACTGTCAAGTGGTTATTAGTGTGTCTGATTGTTGATGTGACTTGCTTATTATGTAAATAATGTGCTGATAGGAAGTGGGTTATAGACAAGTAGAAGTATAGTGTGATAGAAGTGGATAGGGGTCTAGTAATAGAGTTAGGGGCATAACGTGAGCACGTGGTAGAGTGAGTCTATGCGTGCCTTCGTTATTAAAGTGGCATAAAGTGGCATAAGTGGCATCAAGTGGCGCAAGTGGTTAAGCTGTAGGGGTAATTAAGTGGCTAAGTTGTAGGGGTAATTAAGTGGTTAAGCAGTAGCGGGTTAGATTGGGGGATATGTGTCTTCGGACACGTGTATGATGTATGTAGTGGTTGTATGATAAGTTCTTGATTAACTAGAACTCACTCAGCGTAGCTGACTTTTAGTATGCACGCAGGTGAGCAGGTTTAAGAACTAGCATAAGGATGGCACGTGGCATGGATTAAACGGCTGGCGTCTGAAGACGAAAGAAATGACGTTTTACATATAATGTTTTATGTTTTGGTATCAAAGAAAAGATTTAATGTTTTGAAATAAATGGTTTAAGTTGACGTTTCCGCGAAAGTTTTAATAAACTCTGATTTTTAGAACTGTGTTTATGAGTAAATCCGACGTTAAAGTAGGCCTACTGGGTTCGGGGCCTTACAATCATCGAGCATTTGATGCTCGGTCTTGCTCTTGATTACCAGGTTATCGACATAGGCTTCCATGTTTTTGCCAATTTGGCTGGCAAGTGCTTTGTCGATCAAACGTTGATAGTTTGCTCCGGCATTTCGTAGACCAAAAGGCATCTTTTAATAACAAAAAATACCCTTGTTCGTGTGGAATGCGCTTTTTCTTCATCTTCTACTTTCATGAGAATTTGATGATAACCCTTGTAAGCATCGAGAAAACACTTAAAGGGATGGCCGGTTAAAGAGTCAACCTTGAGGTCTATCTCGGGTAAGGGATAGCAATCCTTCGGGCATGCTTTGTTCAAGTCTTTGAAGTCGATGCACATCCTTCAAGACTTGTCGGGCTTCGAACCATGACTAGGTTAGCAACCCAAGACTTATATTTGACCTCACGTAGGATCCTAGCTAGGACAAGCTTTTCAACCTCTTGGCATGCTGCCTAGCTTCGTTCAGGGGCTAGGCTCCGCTTCTTTTAGACACAGGCTTGACATCGGGGCTATTTTTAGCTCATGCTCTGCAATGCTTCGAGGGAAGCCCCGTCATGTCTTCCGGGCACCAAGCAAAGACATCGCTATAGTGTATCAACAGCTTCTCAAGGCGTGAGAGAGTTTCTTTGGAGAGGCTCGTGTTACCCGTACCTTTTGTTTAGGATACTTTGGGTTTATGATTAAGCCTTGTTCGTAGTCTTTGTTTTTTGAACTTTACCCTTCAACCGTGTAAACCTAAGGGTGGCAAACCCAACCCAAATGGATTGTTTTGGGTCAAGATGGATAAACTTTAAAAGTAAAATGTGTTAGGATGGATCATAAAAATTCTTCAAGTAGGTCAGGATGGGTTGGAAATATACAAGTGAGTTTCATTTATAGGTAAAATGGGTCAAAACAAAAGATCCAAGTTATCCAAAATTTATCTAATTCAAAATACCCAAACTATCATGTGTGAAACAAAACTCATCCGAAACCCAAAAAACGATCAAAACGAAACAAAAACCCCGAACCGACTAAAACGAAACTGTGCCGAAATAGAAAAACGACCAAAACGAAACACAAAAACCCAGAACGAAACCGAAAAACTGACCAAAACGAAACACAAAAGCGAAATGCAACCTAAAAGCTAACCAAAACTTAACAAAAACACCGAATCAACTGAACCGAAACAAAACTGAATCGAAATAGAAAAACGAACAAAACGAAACAAAAAAAACCGATATGAAACCGAAAAGTTGACCAAAACGAAACAAAAAAAAAGCGAAATGCAAATGAAAAGTTGACCAAAACAAAACAAAAACATCGAACCGACCAAAACGAAACAAGAAAACCGAAACGAAACTGAACTGAAATAGAAAAACGACCAAAACGAAACAAAAAAATCGAAACGAAACTGAACTGAAATAGAAAAACGGCCAAAACGAAACAAACAAAACCAAAACGGAACTGAACTGGAATAGAAAAACGACCAAAATGAAACAAAAAAACCAAAACGAAACTGAACTGGAATAGAAAAACGACCAAAATGAAACAAAAAAAAAACAAAACGAAACTGAACTGAACTGGAATAAAAAAACGATCAAAATGAAACAAAAAAAACGAAATGCAACTGAAAAGCTGACCAAAACAAAACAAAAACACTGAACCGACCAAAACGAAACAAAAAAACCGAAACAAAACTGAAATAGAAAAACGACCGAAACGAAACTGAACTGAAATAGAAAAACGACCGAAACGAAACAAAAAAACTGAATTGAAACAGAAAACTGACCAAATGAAAACATAAAAAAGCTAAATGCAATTTAAAAACCGGATCAAAACGAATCAAAAACACCGAACCGACTAAAACGAAACAAAAAAACTGAAACGTAACGAAACGAAACCGAAATAGAAAAACGACCAAAACGATACGAAAAAACCGATATGACACCGAAAAACTGACCAAAACGAAATAATGAAAAGCGAAATGCAATCAAAAAGCTTACTAAAACGAAACAAAAAAACTGAAACGTAACTGACTAAAATAAAATTAAATGAATCGAAACGAAACGAAACGAAACAAAAAAAACGAAATGAAACCGAAAAAACTAACTAAAACAAAACAACACTGAAAGTAAAAAAAAACTGAGAAATCGAAACCGAGCAAATACCAAAACCGACCGAAATGAAAAAAACAAAACCGAATCGAAAAAAAATCCGAAAAACTCGAACCGGAACCGGTACAAAACGAGTTTTTTTAATGAACGAGGATGACGGAGGAAACATTTTAGTTATTTTACATTTTGCATTTTTTATTTATATTTTGAGTTATTGTTTTTTTAATAGTTTTTTGAATATTTTTGAGGGGTTTTAAAACCCTTTGTATGTCAACCTTAACTTGGGTCAAGATGGGTTAGCTTTACCCATCTTGACCTATATCCATCCTAACCGTCTATTTTAAAAATCCATCCTGACCCAATACCCATCCTGACCCATTCCCATCTTGACCCATCACCCAAATCCCACCCAACCCACTCACATTGCCACCTCTATGTAAACGTCTTGGGTAGGTTGAAGGGTTGCAATTCCCCTCTCGGTGGGAAACTTTATGGCACCTTGACCAACCGAGACAGCCATGTTGAACGCACATTGTCTTGGCCTTCCTATGATTACATCATAGTTGGAAGGTATGTTGATAACCACAAAAGTGAGTGGTTTGGTTTTCTTCATCTTGCCTTCACTAAAACAGACATCAAGGATTAGTTGGCCCAAAGGCTTTAAGGGTATATCGGCGATACCTTTTATAGATGAACCGGAGGGTTGAAGCTTGAACGTTCTTCCTTGCTTAGTTGGTTGTAGAACTTTTCAAACATTATTTCTGTGGCCGCCCTTGTGTCAATGTAGGCCTTGTTTGTTTTGATTGTTCCCACGTTCGCTTCTACCACCAAAGGGTTTGAGAGTAAGTCACCTTGAGATGGAGGGAAGCAAACGCATTGAAGCTCCCAAGCCTCCAAGCGTTGTCGTTTGTGGGGAACGCCTTGGTCTATATTCACTATATTCACTTCTTTGCTTTTTCTTTCGGCCATCTTGTCCTTGACCCCCTTTACCAAATGGGCCAATTCTCTGGACTTAACAGCTTCCTCAATTCTTATCTTGAGTTGAAAGCAAACGTTGGTGTGGTGACCTTTTTCTTCGTGGAACTCACAGAACTGGGTGGGGCTTTCGTTTTTCTTGCTTTTAGGCAAGGGTCGAGGAGGTCGGAATCTATGTTTCACTTCTTCGGTGGCAAGGATCTCCTAAGGGGTTTTGGTTAGAGCTGTAAAGTTCACAGTCTTTTCCCTGCTTGGAAGGTTCCGACCTTCAGGCTTTCGTTGATCTGAGCTCCTTGGATGTTTATCATAGGGACTGAAGTTCCCTTTCTTTCGGTTGGGGCCGTTGCCTCGCCAACTAGGAGCTTTTTTTCTTTGTTATTTGAAATCAACAGCCTCTTTTCCTTGGATATGAGCCTCAGCTTCGAGAGCTTCTTCAAGGATTTTAGGTAGACACTTGTTAAAGTCCCTTGTGAGGTACTTGGAGGTGATGGCGTTCATAAAGCCTGCCACCCTCATTTTTCGTCGGCCCCCACATATGTCAACCCTTCCTTCTTATATCTTTCGATGAATTCTCGAAGGTTTTCATCATCCTTTTGTTTTATCTGGAAAATTACCGTGGCATCCTTGACGTACCTCCTTTGTTGTGAAAAGTTGGCCAAGAATCCTTTGCTCAGAACATCGAAGCTTCGAACCCTTTAGGCAGGAAGGTCGTTGAACCATATCTTGGCTGATCCGACAAGTGTTTGCATGAACATTAAACAACATTCAGCGTGGGACCACTTTTCGATTCTGGCAGCACCGATAAAGATATGGAGGTGGTCTTTGAGATCCTCGGTCCCATCATATGTTTTTATATGGGATGGCATCTTGATTTTCGTTTGAGAGTCATAATCGGCGATTTGTTGAGAGAAATAAGATAGGTTACCGGGCTTGTAGGGCTTTGCAAGGTCTTTGTCTACCCTTGTAGCGAGATTATGACTTGTTGCTCCTTGGCGAGTACTCAGCGCATGGTTGATGAGCTGGGTCCAAAGGAAGTGTGCCATCATTTGAGCCATCATCTGAGGCATGAGCTTAAAGCCTTGAAGGCTTGCAGTAGTTGCTGCTATTTGGTTTGTTCCCATGGGGGTGCTCATTGTTGCACTCCGAGCCAAGGGCAAGGCCGCCATGGCCTGCTCCCATGTGGTGGTTGTAGGAGGCGGAACACTTGAGGCTGGCGAGTGCCATATTTGTTCAAGAGTGGTTTCATGCCCGAGGGGTTGTGAAGTGAACAAAGGGAAGGCCGTTAGGCTTGGCCTCCCATAGGCACAAGGAGTTGGGTTAAAAGGTTGGCAGGTCACACTTGGACCAGCCTCCAAATGAGAAGCAGCTGGTCGTGAGCTGGTAAAAAGAGAAGGTGGAGGTCCAAGTGACAGTGAGGGTTCCGGGTCGTCATAATCCAGCCTTATTCTTATCCCTTTTCTCTTTCTTGGCTCACGTGTTGGTTAAGAAGAGATTTTAGTTGTAAGAAATGTCGTGCTACCCCTTCCGGCGTCAAGTCGACATGCTCCGGGATGTTTGTGACTCTTACGTGAGGAGAAGGAACTCCAGATCATGAAGGGGTTAGAGTTCAGAAAGGTGAAAACTCGGGGAACAAAGGTCCCGTCGGATACCTCCCGGAGTGGAAAAAGGCGTGGTCGCAGCCGGAATTTGTGGGCTAGCAATTGGTGTCGGTATTCTTGACACTAGGTCAACTTCTTCGGGATATTCACTTTCTGACATGACGATTTTGATGAAAATGGAGCTATACTATTGGTCTTTAAGATAAAGTAAGCGGCGTAGCCCCACGGTGGGCACCAACTTGTTTCCACAACAATTATAAGACCAATGATGGTGAATAGGCTGGTTAGGCTAACAGGCTTCAAGGGTTCCGGTTAACCTAACGCAGGTCATCGGGTCCCTCTACGTTTGCAAAACGTAGAGAGATGTTCACTAGTTTAGTTGTTATGATTTACAAAGGATCCAAGGCCGAGATATAGGAGTCGGTTCTTGGATGTAGGTTCTTAGTGAAGTTGTGTTGTTTTTGAAGTGAGAAAGAAACATGCAAAGTGCAAGTTCTCAAGAGAGAAGAGAATATCCAAGAGTGTAAGTGAACTCCCAGATCTGGTGTGTCTTGTTGTGGCTGAGTTATATTTCTTATATAGAGAAGAAATATAAGGCTTTTGTCCCGTGGGTAAACTAGTGAATCTTTGTTGCAGTAGAGGGTTGACCTTTTTAGGCGCGGAAGGTTATTAACCAGTGGTTAATAGTTATATTTTCTGAGTATGTGTCCTTTTTACAGCTTAGGGGCTTGTACAAGTAGTTAGTGATGTGATGTATATGCTTTTTACTGTTCATGTACTTGGATGTAGGTTCTTAGTGAAGTTGTGTTGTTTTTGAAGTGAGAAAGAAACATGCAAAGTGCAAGTTCTCAAGAGAGAAGAGAATATCCAAGAGTGTAAGTGAACTCCCAGATCTGGTGTGTCTTGTTGTGGCTGAGTTATATTTCTTATATAGAGAAGAAATATAAGGCTTTTGTCCCGTGGGTAAACTAGTGAATCTTTGTTGCAGTAGAGGGTTGACCTTTTTAGGCGCGGAAGGTTATTAACCAGTGGTTAATAGTTATATTTTCTGAGTATGTGTCCTTTTTACAGCTTAGGGGCTTGTATAAGTAGTTAGTGATGTGATGTATATGCTTTTTACTGTTCATGTACTTGCTTTCCTGATTTTGCGAACCTCTTAATCTTTTAACATTTTTAGCGTTAATGTGTGAAAATCATTTTATTGAGCTATGGGCTACCCCCATCATCATTCACTATTCACATCTGCCATTTGAAATGACGGATGTCAAGAAGACACGTGTCATTTCAAATGATGAATATCTGAAAAAATGTATTTTTAAAATTAAATATATTAATGTTTTAATAAAAAAAACAACTTTCTTAATATTAAAATTCATTTTTTTTAAAATAACGTTATTTTTTAAATAATAAAAATAAAAAGTATTGTTGTCAATCAATTAGTCAAGTACATAGTACATTCATTATTTACATCTGTCATTTGAAGTGACGGATGTCAAGAAGACTTATGTCATTTCAAATGACAGATGTCTATCAAAATACATTTGACATATAGGGGTAGCATACGTTGGGAATTGTGACCTGCCAGTCAAACTGGCGGATCATTGGAAACACGAATAAAAAGTATTAGATCCGTTATTTGAAATGGCGGAACACCTGGTAATTCCGACATGGTCTACATGTTACTTGACATCCGTCATTTCAAATGACGGATCTCCTATAAACCATCAACAACTTTTTTCTCTCCTAGAAACCATTTCACACTTACATAACTTCCTATTTGAAAAAATTTTCTTTGTACCTCTAGTAACAGGTAAACCTAATATTTCAAGTAAGAGTTGTCAGATTAATCATGTCAACTTGATCTCTTGTAAAATTAAGATACCTATCAATGTAAAATAATATGAACATTAATATGATTCTCCATATAAATAAAATCAGTACCGTTTTAGATCTCGTTCTTGTAGTGGAACATAAGGAACCCAACCCATATTCATCTCCATCATGTTAACAATTTCCTTAGATATATATGCAATTCCTTGCTTGCCAGAAGATGAAAATGGTGAAACAATCTACCCAATAATTCAAAAACATGGATAACATATAAGTAATACAAAAATCAATTAACATTAGGGCAATTGCATTTCAATGTTAATAGTATTTAAATACTTTCATGTGCTAGGATCATTAAAAACAATTTCTAATCATTTTTCAAAGGTCGAATCGATTTCTCAAAATTTTATTGTTTTTATATTATCCGACTCCCTCTAAACAGAAGATCCCTCTAAACAAGAGAATATATTTTTGAATCTTTTTCAGATTTTTTTTAACGAAATATAATTAAGTAATAATATATATAATATTTTTGGTAAATCAAGTGACTTATTTTTTTTTATCTTAAAGCAAACTGGAAATCTTTTTGGTGAGTTATACCTAACTCATTATCTCCCTCTATAAGTGACTTATTTCTTGAACTAGTTGTCAGAAAGGCTCTTCAGATTCAAGACAATGTCGATGATCCATGCACAATCTTTTCAGATGAACAAATAGCAAATTATTTGGAGGATATTGGTTATGAAGTTGAGTGGTCGACCTGTGAAAAGAAGTATCTACCAAATTACTGGAAGCTCTTGTTTCACATTGTAGCAAACTGTTTATCTTCTCAAAAGGGCGGGTTGTACAAGTTGAACGCTGACTGAGTTGGTGTTATGTTGAGTTTGACTAGGGGGAGGAGATACAATTATTCTCAACTGTTCTTGAAATATATACAGTAGAATGTGCTAGCAAATAAGCGAAGAATGATGTATCCTCGGTTCATCCAATTAATTTTGGATCACTTGCTTCATTACACCCAAACCCGTGAAAACAACTGAAGTTGATGAAGAAGGGACGTAGGGCCAAATTATGACTTGCGATATCAATGTGACAAAACGCGTTAAATATAATTTGGTCAAGTGAATATTAAAGTGGGCGAGAATTCAGGATCCAAGACAAGAGCTTCGACACACGTTAACTTCAACGGGAAAGCTTCTAGATTGTTTATTTGGCTATTAATATGTTGTTTATTGTCTATGTTTATGTATGTTTGTAAGGTGTTTTCACCCACCCAATGGGAGCACACCTTGGGTGAGGTCGGTTCTTTGTTATCAATACAAATCTTTTAACTGACAACGAGATCGTTCACTATCCTTATTATATTATATTATTTTGTTCGGTCTTTTGAATTCACCAAACCCGTCTCGACACGTTTATCGAGAGCAAAACCGTTCGATGGTCATTTTGGGACCTACAATTGGTATCAGAGCGGGTAGAATCTTATGATTCAACTTTGCTCTTGATATTCGGGTTCTATTTCCGCTATTACCCGAACCGAGAAGTTAATTTCTTGAAGTTTTTGAAGATCCGTTGAAGTTTGGGAAATAAAGTTTGGTGTTTGAAAATAAAGTTTGATAATTTAAGGAAATAAAAGTTTTTAAAGTTCGTCTCGAGTTTCAGATCTGGTGGTGAATCTGTGGTGGCAGCTAGGGTTCTTAGCCGTGTGTGAATCTGGGGTGGTGTTAGGAGATGGTAATTAAAGAGTGATGTTGTTGGAGTGATTGCGGCGGTGAACGGCTAAAGAAAGAAAGAAGACAGGAAGGCGGCGGCGGAGCATGGCAGTCACAGATTTATTTTTCAAACGTTAAAGTTATAGGGACTGGTGTTAGATCTGGTTTCTGGTGGCGTTGACATGTGGCCGGAGGCAGTGAGGAGTCCAGTCACCGTAATAGGTGACAGAAGTGGACGGCAACGGTCGTCACCGAAATTTATTTTTCCGGTGGCAAAAAATAAAGTGAAAGATTGATTACGGAGGCCGTTGCTGTTTGTGGGTGGCTGCGGTGACTGTGTGTGATGTCGGAGGGTGCGGCGGTGATCGGAAGACGGGTTTTCCGACGGAGATTTTTCAAGCGTGTCTTTTCTGGCGCCGTATTGGCGGCTGGTGGCTGTTGCTACTCTATTATATTTTGTTTGTGAGTTTTGTGCCCTAAAAAGGAAGATGGAGTTGTGCTGGACATGGGCCAGCTTTGTTAGTTTACTTGGACTGGTTACTTGGCATGATTTACTAAAGCTTTGGGCCTGCTACATGTTTCAGACTCACTTTGGGCCTGTTCACACAAAAGTAATCCAAGTTATTTTGAACCGGGCCACATGTTTACAAGATAATTTTGGGTCGTGTATTAAATTTTGTTCGGAGTTGACCAAACTGAATAAAGTCAAGTATGCTCGGATTTCGCCGTTGTTTGACCGAGTGTTCAAAACTTATTATTTATATTTTCCCCAAGACGTTCGGGAAGTTGCATCCGAGTGGTGAACTTCGAACTCTTTGGATTTGGATTTAAAGATGAAATAATAAGTTTTGTCATCGATCGTTGTATCCGGTGATTCGAAATCGATTTGTGAATATTCGAGCTCATCTCAACCTATATTGCTTAAGATCCGAGATGGATAAATAAGCGAGAACAACTTTATTAAATTAGGTGGGTCATACCTTGAGGGGGTGAATTTAAGCAAAGCGGTTTCGGTTTGTCGGGTCGTTCATGAAGATGTTTGACACGGTTAAACAATTGATATCATAAGTCAAGGGGGTGATTGTAGGGCCAAATTATGACTTGCGATATCAATGTGACGAAACGCGTTAAATATATATATTTGGTCAAGTGAATATTAAAGTGGGTGAGAATTCCGGATCCGAGACAAGAGCTTCGACACGCGTTAACTTCAACGGGAAAGCTTCTAGATTGTTTGTTAGGCTATAAATATGTTGTTTATTGTCTTTGTTTATGTGTGTTTGTAAGGTGTTTTCACCCACCCAAGGGGAGCTCACCTTGGGTGAGGTCGGTTCTTTGTTATCAATATAAATCTTTTAACCGACAACGAGATCGTTCACTATCATTATTATATTTACATTATTTTGTTCGGTCGTTTGAATTCACCGCACCCGTCTCGACACGTTTATCAAGAGCAAAACCATTCGAGTTCTATGGTCGTTTGGGACCTACAATAACTGATAGTCTCGTACGTGAACCTTGTATAGCTCTTGAAGGGTTTGGATAGTGAAAGTTGAGAAGAGACTAAAGGTGCACGAATCATAAAAGTTCTAGATTCCCTCGTTTACATGTTTTCGGGGCTGTATGCTCGTTTGAAAGAACTCTGATAGTGAAATGTGTTTCAAACATTAACTAAAGTGATATAGTTAGGTAAACATGTTTTTATATCAAATTTACAGTTTTTAAAAGTGTAAAAAGTTTAACGAATGTTAACAGTTTTAATATCTTGGAAAAGAACAAGCCAATTTTAGTAACTTTAAAAGTGCATTGGGAGGCCCTGTTAAACAATCACAAGTGAATACCGAATACCAAACTAACAAACACGAACACCAGGTTTGCTCTAAAAGATCAAGCAACTCTTTTCTCTTTTATTAATCGACTAACGAAAATTTAATACAAGAAAATAAAAGACATAATCCTTATACACGAAAACAAAACTTGAAGAAAAAGAAAACTAGAAAAATATAGAAACATAACTTGAACGATTATTTTTCCAAAAACAAATAACTTGACTAACAAGATAGATAACTTGGTCACCAAGTAACCCAACCTTGATCTCCTCCAACCGCCCCTATGAGACTGAACCGAGCCTCCCTAGCTTCGAGTTTTGCTTATGTTTTACACTCCCTCTCAACACTCGCTTCCACCATTCCAATACCTTGGCAAAACTTGATCAACTTGGCGCTAGATAAACCCTTCGTTAGCATATCCACCAACTGTTCTTCTGTGTTAACATACTTCAAATCAATTTCGCCTTTAACCACCTTCTCTCGTATGAAATGGTAATGAACTTCAACATGCTTGGTTCTAGCATGAAAAGTTGGGTTCTCTGCTAACTTTATAAATGACATATTATCACCAAACAACGTGACTTTGTGCTCCTTTCCTTGATTCAACTCTTCCAGCAACAATGCTAACCATGCACATTCTTGAGTTGCCATTGCAGCCGCACGATACTAGGCTTCGGTAGTGGACAACGAAACAGTTGGTTTCCGTTTACTACACCACGACACTGCTCCAAACCCAACCATGAATACGTAACCCGTGGTTGATCGCCGAGTACTCAGATCACCGGCATAGTTAGCATCACATAATCCGACTAGTTTAGTCTTAGCTTCCCTCTTGAACAATACTCCATAACTCGGACTCGAATTTACATACCAAAGCACACGTTGAACTGCTTCCAAATAGGCTTCCTCGGCTCTTGAATATAACGACTGAGAACACCAACCGCAAAGGATATGTCTGGTCTCGTAAGTGTTAGATAGATGAGACTACCAACGATTCCAATACATGGTAGTATCGTCGAGAACATTTCCTTCCTTAGCCCTTAATTGCATATTACACTCCATCGGTGTCGCAGCAGGTTTGCAACTAGCCATACCAAATTTGCTCAACAACCCTACTGTGTACTTGTGTTGATGCAACACAATCCACTCTGGTTTATACTCAACTTCTAATCCAAGGAAATGCTTCAATTTACCCAAATCCTTCATAAAAAACCTGACTTGCAGATTCAGTTTAAGTTGATTAATTTCATCAACTACATCACCGGTAATAATAAGATCATCCACGTATATGAGTACCACCGCGACTTTATTCACGTCCATCTGCCATAACATCCAGTCTTTACTTGCGGCTACGTCTAACAATACATGAACCGTTTTAAGTATAGAAACCGGGCTAAATGTTTCTTCATAATCTAAACCTAACTGCTATGAAAAACCACGAGCTACTAAGCGAGCTTTAAACCGTTCAACTGACCCATCGGTTTTCTTTTAATCTTGAACACCCATTTACACGATATGGGCCTCACGTCTTTTGGTTTTGGAATTAACTCCCAGGTTTGGTTTTTCACAAGTGCATCAAACTCATCTTTCATTGCACTCACCCACTAATATTTGCTTTTTGCTTGTTCAAATGACTCCGATATGATTCTTCTAAATTTTATATGATTGCCACATTAGCAAATCTTAGACTGGGCTTCTGAACTCGACTTGACCATCGAATACTTGGTTCACCAGATTCTGTTTCTTCTGTTTGAACCGTTTGATTATTCTCGAATTTGGTTCCTGTTCGCCATGGATTACGTCTGGAAGTTGTTGACTGACTTTCTTCATTAACCAGATCTTCATCTTCTGATGATGATGTAGATGGAACACCCAGATTTAGTGTTTCTTGTTTTTCAACTTCCTGTTTCAACATCGGTGAGTCGGGTAAGGATTCATGATTATCGGACCACCAAGACGATGCTTCATCAAAGACCACCTTTCGAGACACGTAGCACTTCCCGGTTGTAGGGTCACAACACCGCCAACCCTTCTTTTCGTTGTCATATCCTACAAAGATACATCGAACCGCTTTCTTTTCCATTTTGTGTCGGAGATGACCCGACACAAATACATAACAAACGCAACCGAAAACAAGAAAATAGCTAACATTCGGTTTAGTATTAAATAATCTTTCAAAAGCTAATGAATACTTCATATTCTGTTGCGGTGTTCGGTTACTAACGTAGGCTGCGATTTTCATAGATTCTGCCCAAAAACGTCCCGGTACGTTTTTATCATGAATCATGCTTCCCGATAGTTCGGTTAGAGTTAGATTCTTCCGTTCGGATACACCATTTTGCTGTGGTGTGTTCAAGCATGTGAGTTGCCTTCGTATCTTGCACTCCTTTAGATATTCATTGAACTCTCTTGATGTATACTCTCCCTGTTATCGGACCGAAGACACTCGACATCATACTTTGTCTCCCGTTCAGCCTTACCTTTAAACTCCTTAAATTTGCTAAAGGCCTCGGACTTTTACTTCATGAAATAAACCCACAAGAACCTAGAAAAATCATAATAAAGGTTATCATATACTACATACCCGAAATTGAAGCTTGCTTCACGGGTCCGAACACATCGGAATGCACGAGCTCTAGCGGTTTGATTGATCGACGTGTGGAACTTTCAAACGGTTGCTGTTTAGACTTCCCAAATTGACACCCGACACAAACCACATCTTTGTTAACTTCCAGCTTTGGTAGACCAACTACTAAGCTTATTTTAACCAACTACTAAGCTTCTTTTAATCATCAATTCGAGCTTATCATACCCCACATGACTTAATCGTTTATGCCATATGTCTATATTTTGGTTTGACTTCGTCTTTTCTACATATGTAGTACCAGCCGAGAGAACATAAACCGCCTCATTCTTTTTCCCTCGTAAGACCGGTTTCGACTTGGTCTCGAATTCATCAAACACCAAGACTTATTTTGGCCCGAATAGAACATCCCGTCTCGGTTATTTGTGGTGCCGAAAGTAAGTTTTTCTTCATACCTGTACATGATAGACGTTACCCAACACGTACTCCTCCTTGTTGCTTCCCGGGTGAAACCGAACATGCCCGACATGGGCATTATTGTGATGTGAATCATCTGCAATCACGACGACTCGACTACCCTCGTACTTAACGAGATTTTTCAGTCTCTCTTTATTGCCCGTCATGTGATTTGAATAACCTGAGTCCACAATCCATTCTTCCATCATACAACTCTTCACTTGCATAATGGACTTCAACATCTCATCCTTCCTCTTCACGAGCCGCTGCAACGTTACCGTCTTCATCCCTCTTAGTTGGACAATCCCTAGCCATATGACCTCTCAAACCACAATTATAACATTTATTAGGAAACTTCTATCCCATGTTTCGTTCACTCTTTCCACTAAACTCCTTGTTATAACTTTGTTCCTTATAATACTTTTGACCTCCTTGTTTCTTGGACCTATCAAACTGGCCCTTGTGGTTTTGACCTTTTGCAAATCGATACTTACCCTTTCCTTTATCAGCATACATAGCCATGTATTCTTTCTTGATCCATTCATCAATCGACACGCCGACAATCTGTTTAGCTAGGGACTCTTGAGATGCCAACTCAAACTCAATGAGAGTCGTTTGTGTTGGCCACCCTTGTATTGCATTCACATAGCTCCTGAATTTGGGTTTTAACCCGTGAACTATAATCCTCTTACGAGCTTGACCGATTCTAGCTTCCTGGTTGTAAGGCCCCGTTACCGGTAGCCCTACTTTCGTGTTGGATTTACTCATAAACGCAGTTCTAAATATCAGAGTTAATTAAAACATTCGCGGAATATAAAAGCTTTCATAAAACATTTCATAACAAAACACCTCTTGTCTTAAAACAACATCTTATCTTTCAAAATAAACAAAACATTAAACTTAAACGTCTTGCGTCTTCCGATGCCAGCCCCTTTATTCAGTGCCACGTGTCTCCTCACGCGAGCTGCCTCATCCTACTCACATGCGTGCATACTAAAAGTCAGCTACGCTGAGTGAGTTCTAGTCAATCACATAATCATACAATACCTTCTTACATTTCATACTTAACCTCTTAACTCTCTTACATACACACGTAAGTGCATATACTTTCATTCTTACCTTCATACTTCCTTTACATACATAATCATACGTTTTAAAGAGCCTTTCGCCCTATAACCTCACAGATATTATAAGGGTCTGGTCCCTAACATCACAGATATTATAAGGGTCTGGTCCCTAACATCACAGATATTATAAGGGTCTGGTCCCTAACATCACAAATATTATTAGGGTCTGGTCCCTAACATCACAGATATTATAAGGGTCTGGTCCCTAACATCACAGATATTATTAGGGTCTGGTCCCTTTGTTTCGTGTAACTGTACCATACCTGTTCATACATGCTTTCCTTGACAATACATGCAATCTCCGAAGAGCGTTCACGTAACATCATCATAACATACATACATTATGCATACATCATATATTCATACATACATCATATCTCTCATCATACTTATCAATCATATCTTAACTACCACCTGACGGTTCATGCAATATCCGAAGATCGTTCATGCACCGTCAAGCAATCATCATACGTAAATCATACAAGGCATACACTTATCACATCGAGTATGCACACAGCCCCGAAAACATAACAAGGAAATGGGGCTAGAAACTCACCTCAAGGCGGTTGCGTTCACCGTTTACGGTTATCCCCTTCTTTAGCTGTGCGCGACTAACTGTATAATAATTATACGTATCAATAACTATCACTACACATATCGTCTTTCTAGTTTAATTATTACCCACAATGAACGGGGGTCCGGGGACAGCGCCCCTGGTAGCGGGGTTCTAGGGGCGGCAGCCCCTAGCGGGGTCCAAGGGGCAGAGCCCCTGGCTGGGGTTAAGCTGCCAGGTCAGCTTGGAAAAATTTTATTTTCATAAACTGTCTTATCACATTTTCCATTAGCATTTTGAATCATTGAATAATATGCTACTTAAAAGTTCGAGGGTTTATGTGTAATTAAATCACTCTTTTCTAAGTCCAGGGACCATTCTGTCATTCTGTTAAACTTCTAATTCGTCCCAGTCCTTTAGCGAATGGGGTTCATAACGAATGAACCCATTCGTTACCTTATAACGAATCAGACCTTATTCGTTTGGTCTGTTTAGCGAATCGTACCCTAGGACGAATTGAACTCTTAGCGAATCAGTCCTCATAACGAATTAGTCCATATAACGAATTAGACCTTCTAATTCGTTATTTCTTTAATGAACTAATCATAACGAATCAAGGGTAATTCGTTACCCTTTTCCCTTAACGAATCAGAGGCGAATCATAGGCGAACTAGAGCTAGTTCGCTGTGCCTCATTATGCGAATCAACTAGCGAATCACCCTCAGTTCGTTAAGTCCCCATAGCGAACTAGGGTTAGGTCAGGGAATGTCAGAACATTCCCTGACATTCCTTATTCTCGTACTACTATTCCGGCGCCGCCTTTCCGGCGCCGCCTTTGCCGGAAAGCCGCGAACACGTCGGAAAAACGAGTTTTAGCTCGTTTTTCACCGTTTTTCGTCCCGTTCGATCCGGATCTGAGCTAGGGTGACCCCTAAGCTCATCATAGGTTCGGTTTATACCCGATTCCACCCGGATCTCGTGACTTAAACGGTTTAACGGTGTCGGCTCGTCGTTTCGCGACCATAACTAACGGATTTAAGCTCACACAACAAAATACTATCATACCTTGGGTCGGGATCCGCTTCTTCTTCTATATTTCGGCTAGAGTGAGAGAGAAACTAGAGAGAGAATCTTAAGTGTGTGTTTTGGATGGTGTAAGGGATATGTGTAAATGAATTAAATGGAGGATTAAGGGTATATATATTTTTGATCATGGGCTTAAGCCCATGGTCTTTCCTTCATTACCCCATAACCCAAGTCCATAACCCATATCCATTTACCCAACACAAGTCCATCTCGTATTCTATTCAACTAAACCGATAACGACCTGCTATAAAATAAACGAACTTTATTTTATTAATATAACCGAAAGTAGGATGTTACACTGGTCTAACTCCACGATTTCCCTACACAGTGTTTAACCTTGTTAAAGTATGGGGAATCGAGAGTTCTTTCTTACTTACTTACAGAATAGAGCTCGTTCTCGAGTAGTTGTAGTTTGGTGTCGCGAGATCTCGGATGTTTTCAAGAAATTCATCCTCAACGATTTTTTTTAAGATGAACATCGTCCTTCTGACTTTAACCCTCCACTTGTGTATCGTCCCGTTAGTATCAATTCTTGGTTCCACCATGCTATCTCTGTTGACGACTTCCCATAAATCCGACCCTAGTAGATACGAACTCATACAAGTGGACCATGTGTTATAATTTGAATCATTCAACTTCTTCGACCTTGAAAATTTGCCATAACTAACAGGTATGTTCCTTCTTCTTTTCACCGATTTGTTCTTAGATCTATAGTCGATCGATCGCCAGAAGCAATCAATCGAGTAATACTCTAAAGGCTGGATTACGATACATGAACACGTACGACGAACACTTTGTTGAATTGGCTCTGATACCACTTGTTAAACAATCACACAAGAATACCGAATACCAAACTAACAAACACAAACACCAGGTTTGCTTTAAACGATCAAGTGACTCTTTTCTCTGTTATTAATCAACTAAAGAAAATTTAATACAATGAAAATAAAAGATATAATTCTTATATAGGAAAACAAAACTTGAAGAAAAAGAAAACTGGAAAATAGAAACATAATCAAATTCTAAATCTGAACGATTCTTTTTCCAAAAACAAATAACTTGACCAACAAGATATATAACTTGGTCACCAAGTAACCAAGCCTTGATCTCCTCCAACCGTGTAACATCGTGAAAATTTTGGATCAAAGTTGCCAAGTCCAAAAGTCAAGGGACCAAAAATGCCAAAATCTAAACCTTAGGGTTTAAAATGAAAATTTTGTCTCTCTGTCCCATAGCAATACGCGACGGGACAAAGGTCATGCCCATCGCGTATCGCGAAGGGCTTGGTCAAACATTCTAGAAGAGGGTCAACGGCGATACGCGATCGCCAAAAGACCTACATCATCGCGTATCGCGATGACGTGGTCTGACAGGCCAGGACACGTGTCGTCACATGTCACATGGTAGCACTATGTGTCGCCACGTGGAACCGTGTCCGCCATGTGGCAGACCTAGTTGTGACTGGGAATGCTACGTCGCGATACGCGACGGGTGACCAAGAGGTCATCGCGTATCGCGATGGGCCTCCTGGAAATGCCAATAAATAGCAACTCCGGCCATCTCATTCTTCACACCAAAATTACACATACATCTCTCTAAACCCCGAGAATCGTGCTCTCGAACCACCTCGAAGTACGTGTAAGGTTTTCTTGATTTTCGTGCCGACGTGAAATAAGTGTTGGTGTATCGTTTTTCGTGCAAAGGAAAAGATATCGAAAAGAATGGTTTGATAAAGAAGACAAAGCGGCGTTGGAGTGCTGCTCGAGTGTGTAGGGTTTCATAAGCCGACCAAGGTAGGTATAATGCCCAAATAAAATAATGATAAAATATTATAAAGGCTTAAAACCCTAAGTCGAGGTTATACTCGATACCTCGATAAATAAAAGAAAATACAACAAAGAAAAGAAAAGAAATATATATATATATATCAATGTGATTATATTATATACTTCTTTGTTATAGATTATTGTTTAAGTAATAATGAATATTCTTAAATAATAAAGAAAAGAAAAATAATGCGTTTCTTATAGAAGAAGAAACATAGGGTTTGAAAGAATATAAGATTTAACTAAAGGTGATATTATAAAAGAAAGAAAATAAGTTTAAAAAAAAAGACTTGTATTTTATAAAAGAAAAAAAATACTTTTTAACTAAAGGTTTTAAAGTAAAGAAAATTATAATCGAGTAAAGATTATAAAAACACTAAAGGTCTTAAGCCGGATTGTATATCCGACTAACAAAAAGTTATACTCGTACTATAGGTGCGAGATAGCAAGGGAAAGACCCTCGGACGGTGTATTGAAGCCGATCCAAATCAAAAAGGTGAATACCCCTCAAACTTTACAAACTTGTTTTTAAACGAGTCAAATGAGTTATATGAAAATGATTTACACGGGACTACGTGTCTCTAAAACGTTATAAACAAGAGTATAAGCCTAGCCCTCAGGCTATAGTATACGTTTGTCTGGATCCTTACATATGTGGTGTACGCGGTGGGCACACCGCACCACACTTGGTCATAGTGATTCTTTCCTGCGAAGAGTGTGACCATGTGTATACATACAGGCACATAACTATGTCGAACCCCGCGGTGTTTGCTGAGGTATTTAGTGTCGAGACTTGAGTTTATAATTGTGTTGTTAAAAGCTTGTTTATTCCTAAGCCAAGATGGGTCGAGCATAACTATGTTCTAGGGGTAATTAAGTAAAAGAAAATATTTTAGCGTCAGCACATTCACCAACATGTGTTGCTGACGTATTTTCTAAACATTTTGCAGGTAATCAAGATTAGGGCTTGGGATGACGAAGTGCTCAAGATATCCGATGGCTCGGATCTTTTTGTTAAACTTAAATATGAAATGAATGGTGGTTTTGTAATTAAACAAGTAACCTTAAGACATTTAACGGGACCTTTCGAATCCCGTCTTTTGTGAATGCAAATATTATATTTTAAATCCACATGTTTTAAAGACTTCCGCTTTCAAACTGTTAACTCTGATATATTTACAAATGCGATACCAACATGAGCGTCACACGCCTAGGCCGTGGTCTGGGGTGTGACAAACCGCCCCTATGAGACTGAACCAAACCTCCCTAGCTTCGAGAGTTGCTTATGTTTTATAGGCTCGAGGGGCAGACAACACAAGATGTCATGTGGGAGTTCTTGGATGAGCTAAGGACGCATTTCAGGATTTTTCCGATCTCACTTCTCGAGGGCAAAAGATGGGTTAAGGAGGGAGTATTGATATTAACAATGGCTCTTAGTTCCTAGTTTAGTGTCTGTTATTTATGTGCATATGTCGAGGATCATTATGGCTTTTTATATTGTTTGGGTGTCTTATGCATGTTTGAATATTTTGGCGATTTGTGATTAATATCTAGCGGCGATCAAGTATTGAAGTCTGGTGATTCATTCCAGAAATTGGTTTTTTCTTCTCTCTCTTTAGTTTCTTGTTCATAACCTTATCTCACTATCCAGTTGCGTGTGTGATGAAAACTATGTTGGTAATTTCCATCTTATTAGACCCGTCACGTGTTGGTGACCGGGTTAGACCTATTGGGCCTATGGAATTCATTAATGATGTAATGGGTTTATGGGGTTACAATTTGGGCTTTTATATTTGATAATTACTTGTTGACTAAGTTAGGGTCTCCCTATAAATACATAGCCATGTTAGGGTTATTGTATAAGTGAGAGGGATTATTGTATTCAAGTTTTGTGCTAGTTTCTTGATTATAATAATACGTGAGCTTACCCTAAATATTGTGTGCTCGTTTGTGTTTTCGTTATCAATTCGTTCTTGAATTGGTATTAGAGCCTTGTGCTCTTGGTGTTTACCAATCAATCAAAGTCGTGATTGATTATATCATCGAATTCAATATCGCCGCCAACAAAGCCGTGATTGCCACTGTTTGATTTTGCAAAGAAAAAAGGAACTTGTTCCACCATTCAACGTGTGTAGGAGGCTCTTGATTGGTTGGTTAGGAGAATAAGTCAAAATTTATATTATTTGTTTTTTTTCTCTTTGATGCCGATTGGGAAAACTCAAGCAACTTGTATTTGTGGTTTAAGTTGTAGTTCTGTTGTTATTTGGTGACGAGAGACTGAGAAAGAAAAATAATAATAAAAGTTCGTATTATTCTTATTATTTTTTTTGTTCAACAAGGTGTGTTCAACTTGTTTTTCGTGGTTAGAGTTTGACAAAGAAATATGGGTGATAAAGAAGCAGTGAAGACGAGCGGTGTAAGCAGGAGTGGGAACCCGAATGCGTTCCAAATTCCCATGCTTATCTCTACAAATTACACGGTATGGGCTATTCGAATGAAGGTACTCTTGAACGTGCATAAGGTTTGGGATACCATTGATTCAGGTGCAACCGATGATGATAAAAACAACATCGTGATTGCGTTGATTTATCAGTCGATCCCGGAAGCGACAATCATGCAAGTGGGTAATCTTGAATCGGCCAAGGAGATTTGGAATGCGATTAAGACTCGTAATCTGGGGGCTGATAGGGTTAAGGAGGCGAGATTGCAAACTCTCATGAATGATTTTGATGGTATGAGGATGAAAGAGATGGAGACCATTGATGAGTTTGTGGTGAAACTCTCGTGCACGGCGTCGAAGGCGGTGAGTTTAGGAGAGATGATCGAGGAAACTAAGATGGTTAAGAAGTTCCTTTCAAGTCTACCCCTAAGTAAGTTTATTCAAATTGTTGCATCTCTTGAACAAACGTTGGATCTCAAAACTATTGGATTTGAAGACGTGGTGGGACGTTTAAAAGCATACGAGGAGCGGATTCGGGAAGAAGACATGCATTCCGAAACCCAAGGTAAGCTTATGTTTCATAGGTCTGAGTCCTCAAGTAGTCGGTACAACGATCGTGATTCCACCCGTGGAGGTCGTGGACGTGGAGGAGGGCGAGGACGAGGTGGTCACGGGTCGGGTCAAAACCGCGGTCATCAAGAAACGCCATGAATCGGGAAAACTGTGAGCATAAAGGCAAAACCCAGGACCTCTCAAAGGTTCAATGTTATCGATGTGATGAGTTGGACACTTTGTCCATAAGTGTCCCAATCGGGTTAAAGGTGAAGCAAAGCTAGCTGAAGCATCCGAGACAAGGGATCTTGCTTTGTTTATGATGAAGTGTGTTCAAGAAACGGTGTTCTTGAATGAAAAGATGGTGATGAATGGTACTTAGATAACAGCACAAGTAACCACATGATGGGTAACAATTTTCCTTTTCTGAACTTAACAATCGTGTCACGGGAAAGGTTAATGATATACATCAAGTTCAGTTTATTAAGTCAATTAACCGGGTCACATATTTACAGTTAAGTTTGGGGATGACTCTTATGTTGATATAAGTGGTAAGGGGTCGATTTTATTTGAGGCTGAAAGTGGTGAACATCGTTTGCTTACGGATGTTTATTTTATACCAAGTCTTCGAAGCAATATTATTAGTCTCGGTCAAGCCTCGGAACACAGGTGTGATATTCATATAAAAGATAACTACCTTACGATGCATGATGGGCAAGGTAGGTTATTGATGAATGTAACTCGTTCCCTAATCGGCTATACCTGATACAATTAAAGATCGGTAAACCGGTTTGTTTACTTAGCCGAATTGAAGAAACAAGTTAGTTGTTGCATGCTAGGCTTGGCCACTTGAACTTTGAGTCAATAAAGCTAATGTTTAGGAGGGAGATGTTTGAAGGGATGCGTGGCGTTACCCATGAAAACAAGTTATGTGAATCTTGTTTGGTCGGGAAGCAAACGAGGCAATCATTTCCTAATTCGGTGGCTTTTAGGGCAACTCGAGCACTAGAACTTGTGCACGGTGATCTATGTGGACCGATTACCCCTCCAACAATAGCAGGTAACTGATACGTTTTTGTTTTAATCGATGATTACTCACGATTTGTTTGGACGTATTTGTTGAAGGCTAAAGATGACGCGTTTGAAGCTTTCATGAAATTTAAGGAATTGGTTGAAAGTGATGTTGGGAAAAATATCAAGACGTTTCGTACCGACCGAGGTGGTGAGTTTACCTCACATGAGTTCAACCAGTTTTCTGACATGGAAGGCATTCAAAGACATCTAACGGCACCATACACACCTCAACAAAACGGGGTGGTTGAAAGCGGAACCGAACTTTATTCGAGATGACACGGATTATGTTAAAAGCAATGGGTGTTCCGAATTACTTATGGGGCGAGGCAATCCGACATGCAACGTACATCGAGAATCGGATTCCTACACGTGCTCTAAAGGAGAAAACGCCATACGAGATGTTAAAAGTAAAGAAACCGAATGTTGCTCATCTTAAAGTTTTCGGTTGTGTGGCGTATGCAAAAATAGCAGGCACTCATTTGAAAAGGCTTGACGCTTTCGAGGAGTTTAGTGTATATCAGAGTTGAGATCGGGTCCAAAGCTCACTGGTTGTTCGATCCGAAGACCCAGAAGGTTGTGATTGCTCGTGATGTGGTTTTTGACGACAAGAGGACGTAGGCTTGGTCTAATTCAGGTCAAACCAATGAAGAAACGGAGCTAGTACTGGGTTTATTTTGGGTTGATTGGAACGAGGTTATTGATACCGGAGTTGGGCAAGTTGTAACCGAGCCTATTGGAAGTAACAGCATTAGCGACGACTATTCAGCTTTGTCGTCACTAATGTTGTTACTTCCAATAGGCTCAGTCACAACAACTCCGGTATCAATAACCCCGTTCCAATCAACCCAAAATAAACCCGGTGCTAGCTCCGTTTCTTCATTGGTTTGTCTCCAAATTCTGAAACAAAATTAGCGACAGCCCATCAGCACCTTTAGCGACAGATTCTGACACTCTGGTCGCTAATTCCAACAACTCAGCAACAAGTTAGCGACAACAGCACTTGTTGAACCAGAAAGTAACTTACGAAGATCTACACGTGTACCGATCGCACCGGTTAAGTTCAATGATTATGTCCTATGTTCAGAAGTGGAGGACATTGAACATGTTTTTTTAGAAGAAGGTGAACTGAAGAATTTTGGTGAAGCAAAATCCAAACCGGAATGGATAAAGGCTAAGCAAACGGAACTCAAATCCGTTAAACGAAACGACACATGGAAGTTGACCGAGTTACCGAGAGGGGTTAAAGCTATCAGATTGAAGTGGGTTTTCAAGGTGAAAAGAAATGCAGATGGTTCAATTAATAAGTATAAAGCAAGACTCGTGACAAAGGGTTACGTGCAACAACCCGGAGTCTATTTTGACGCGGTCTTTGCTCTGGTGGCGAGACGTGAAACCGTACGTATATTCATTGCCATTGCAGCTACCGAGGTATGGCAATCACATCATGTGGATGTAAACTCAACATTGTTAACGGTGGAGCATATTAGTGGCAAGGAACAACGAGCTGACATTCTTACGAAAGCACTTGCGAGAATCAAGTTTGACGAGATGAGAAGATTGCTCGGTGTTGAAGATCTCCTAGTTTCGAGTCGGAAATTAGGGGTGATTGTTGGTAATTTCCATCTTATTAGACCCGTCACGTGTTGGTGACCGGGTTAGACCTATTGGGCCTATGGAATTCATTAATGATGTAATGGGTTTATGTGGTCACAATTTGGGCTTTTATATTTGGTAATTACTTGTTGACTAAGTTAGGGTCTCCCTATAAATACATAGCTATGTTAGGGTTATTGTATAAGTGAGAGGGATTATTGTATACAAGTTTTGTGCTAGTTTCTTGATTATAATAATACATGAGTTTACCCTAAATATTGTGTGCTCATTTGTGTTTCCGTTATCAATTCGTTCTTGAAACTATACCTCTTGTGCATGAACAGGTATGTCGCACTTCCTCGGAGATAAAGCATTAAACGAAACCATTCGTTCTGAAGAAGAATTTAACAAAAACAATACATTAGTTATTATTCAAATCCACTTGGTTTTCTCTTTCGGAAACCAAGTGTGATATTAACTATTTTCAAACCCAAAAGTAGAAAAAAGTCCCTCCAAGTTGTTATTTATATTTGTTTCTTTTGGATTTCTTTATAAAGTTTCGTAATTTTATAACTGAATTGATTTTTTTCAAGTGAACTACCTTTGTAGTGGGCATTGAAGAATGAACTCCTAAAAAAATCCACTGTGTGTAGGAAGTATTCCCCAGATGTTAACTGAAAAGCGGAGAGATCGCCACCAATGACGTGGTTCCATGTCTTGTAATAACCTAAAGGATCTTCTTTCACCCCATTTTCTGTAGCAATACTAACCTCCATGCTTCCAACATCATATAAAAGGCCCACCCCAGACTCGGCTATACAATATTTACCATAGATTCTAGTTTTATAGTGATCTCATCACCCACATCCATCTCATTCATTCCAAACATCCAATGGCTTAAAAATAGTAGCATCCCTCCACTTAGAGAGATTGATTTAATACAATGCTTGTATATCCATGTGCGGTTCGTTGTATTATTAGTAATTCTGATCATTGGCAATTCAAACAATTCCCCCACATAGAAGAAATTAAGTCCTCTAATCTTGCATGGGATGGTAAATGGTATTGATGGCGTGTGGCTTATATGCGAAATATTCCACACTGGCATTTGTATGTACTTACAGATTGTGCTGAATATTCCAAATTCGTAATACATCTACCAAATATGAAAAACATTAATTAGCATAAATAATAACATGGAAAACTTCATACAGTAATAACCAAAATTTTCAAGTGTTCTATTAAAGTCACTCAGTAGGTCAATCAAATTATGGAGGTTTCAATTTCTGTATTTTTTTTATAATTAAATGTTAACCTTTTTTGAAATTAGGTGAGGCAAATATAACATACATGTACTACGTAGTGCCATGGTGGTCGTCATTCACGTGTTTTGGTTGTCTTTGGTTCCTCTTGGCTCAATGACGCAAATCTGGTGTTGTGCGGGCTGTCGTGGATGAGATTTTGGGTAGTGCATGTTGGTTAATCATCGATCTCGTTAAAGTTTCGTTAAATATTTCGTTAGTTATTATAGAATAGATAAACTTTGTTAGAATGTTCTGTTAACAAAGTTAGGGTACAAAGTGTAATTAGTTAATAGTTGGTGTATATTGTTGTAATTAGTTAGAAAATAAACGAAGGTTGCGTCGTTTATACGAACCATCGCGACGGTATATTGTAACCGCCGGTTGGTATAAATACCTCCGACCACCATCATTGTAAATCATCCGTTTCATTACAAATCAATAATACAAAGATTCGTTTATTATAATTGTTATTATTTACGTATTATTGTTCGTTTAATCGATCTCTTGGCCCTCAATTGGTATCAGAGCGAGGCTCTAAAAAAACCCCCAAAATTTGGAACCCTAATCGTAAGAACAAAATAGGGGAACATACCTGTATATTAGAATTCGTAGAAGGACCAGAAGAAGACGGAGAAGAATCACCATTTGAAAGAAGTTTCGATCAAAATAAAAATCAGAACGATAGTTTGGAGAAATGCGTGATTTGTTTTGATCGGAAAAGTGAACGGAGGAAACAAAGTTGTTTTGATTTTGTAAAGACGTATACAAAAGTCAAGCATACATTTATACTTTTAATAAAAGTATATTTGCATATTAATTAGAAACGTGGTCGAGAAAAGGAAAGGAAACTTAATTGTTTTTCTTAAATATTAAAAATTATATTTAAGATTTTTTAAAGATATAGAAATTTGAATAAGAAAAGAAAAGAAAATTGTTTTATTTGAAAAAGGTAGCAAATAAAAAATCGAACCTGTGTGATTCGAATAGCAAGACTCCGAACCTTCGTAATTCGTTGAGAATAAGTGCCTCCGAACCTTCGTGATTCGTAGAGCAAGAGTAAGACATTTGTGGCATATAAGACCTGTGTGGCAATCTAAGTCCAGTGTGGCAATAAGACCTGTGTGGCATCTAAGACCTGTGTGACAAATAAATCCTGTGTGGTAGAAATCCTGTGTGGTAAGAGTAAAAACCTGTGTGGTTCAGTCGAGTAAGAAGTAAGAAAATATGTCTAGCAAAGAAGATTCATCAAGCGGATCAACAAAACTCGTGAGCAAGGTGTAACATCACGTAAATTTCGGGCCAAAAATGTCAAGTTTCCAAAATCAAGGGACCAATTTTTCCAAATACCAAACTCTAGGGTCTAAAATGTAAATTCTGTTTTCTTGACCCATCGCGCTACGCGATGGATCAAGAGAGACCTCCATCGCGTATCGCGATGGAGTGTCTGACACGTTGTGACACGTGGCACACAGTGGCATCGTCTGCCGCCACGTGGCAACACGTCTGCCACGTGTCGCCACGTGGTGACACGTGGCAGGTCTACTCTCTGACTCAACAAGGCTAAGTCGCGGTACGCGACGGGCTTGCCAAGGGACCCGCCGCGTACCGCGATGGGATCCAAAATCAGGCCTATAAATAGCGGCCACAGGATTTTACTTCCATCACACCAAATCAAGTTTACTTTCTCTCACTAACATCTCTCTTACTACCTCGAAATGCCTGCCCTCAATCCACCTCGTTTTGCGTACCCGGTTTCTCGTAATTCGTGTCGTACCTCGATAATCGTGCCACCTCTCGATGATGTTAAGCAAGAAGATGGTATTGGAGTAATGTCCCGACAAGTTACCTTGTAAAGCGTGTCGACGTAGAAGAGTGTCTCGAGAAGCGTGCCGAAGTGAAGTGTTGAAAAGCAAGTGGCGTCGAAGTGCTGCCCAAGTGACTAGGGTTATTATAAGCCAAATAAGGTAGGCATAATGCCCGATTGAAATAATAATAAAATATTATAAAGGCTTAATACCCCAAGTCAAAGTTATTCTCGATAAACAACGAAACCTATAACAAAGAAAATAAAGAAAAGAAAAATGAAAACATATATGTGAGTATATATAGGTATAAAATTAATCTTTGTTATAAAATATATTATTTAAGAATAATGAGTATTCTTGAATAATAAAGAAAAGAATACGTTTCTTAAGAGAGAAGAAACGTAGGGTTTTATGAATAAACTAAAGGTTTATAAATGTTACTTTTTAACTAAGGGTTTTAAAGTAAATGAGATTATGAACTAAAGGTTCATCGAGATAAATAAGACTAAAGGTCTTAAGCCGGATTGTTTATCCGACTAATAAAAGTTATACTCGTACTATAGGTGCGAGATAGCAAGGAAAGACTCATGGACGGTGTTGGAAGCCGATCCCATTTGAAAGGTGAATACGCCCCACTTTTTACAAACTTGTTTTCAAACAAATCAAACGTGTTATGCGTAAAACTTTACATGAGGATACGTGTCTCTAAAAACATTGTAAATAAGAGTATGAGCCTAGCCCTCAGGCTGTAGTATACGTTTGTCTGGATCCTTACATATGTGGTATGCGGTGGGCACATCGCACCACGCCTGGTCACGACCTCCAGCCACGATGGGCCGAACCAAAGTATGTTCGAGTGAGAATGACCTTGTGTATATTTATGGTACCTAAGTACGTCGAAACGCTGCGGTGTTTTGCTGGGGTGACCTAGTGTAGAGACTCGAATTTATAATGGTATTTGTTTTAACTTGATTATTCCTAAGCCAAGATGGGTCGAGGCTTACGTAGTCACGATGGGTAATTAAGTAAAGAAATCTTTTTGCATCAGCATATTTACCGGCATTCGTTGCTGACGTATTTTCTAATATTTTTCAGGTAACCAAGATTAGAGCTTGAAGGACGAATAGCTCAAGAATCCGATGGCTCGGATATTTTGTTTAAATATTAAAATATGATGTTTTAGGTTAAACTTATAAACAAGTAAATCTAAACGAGACTTTTTGTCTCGTCTTTTGTAATGTAAATATTTTAAATCCACATGTTTATTAAAGTCTTCCGCATTAACCCGCAACTCTGATTTAATTACAAATGTGGTACCAACTATGGATCATACTCCTAGGCCTAAGATAGGGGTGTGACACAAGGGAATATATCTCTTCAATGTCCAAAATTGACTGAGTCAAACTATACGACATAGGCATTATTGATGGAGACAATCTTAAAGCTTATGGTCTATGGGAAGCGGTAAGCTCAGAAGAAGAAGTTGATGAAAAGAAGGCATATACGACCAAGGCAATGATCCTACAAACGTTGCTAGAAGATATTTTGATGCAAGTGGCACAACACCCGACAACAAAAGAAATGTGGGACGTGATAAAAGTTCGACATCTAGGAGCGGATCTAGTTCAGATAGCACGTCTACAGACATTAAGGAGCGAGTTGGAGAAGTTAAAGATGAAAGAAAATGAAACTGTGAGTGATTTCTCTGGAAAATTGGGAAACATAAGAGCCGAATTTAAAAGTTTTGGTTCCAATCTCAAGTATAAGATAATTGTAAGGAAATTGCTCAATTCAGTTCCAAATAAATTTCTACCAAGTGTGGCATCTATCGAGCAATATTTGGAAATTGACAAAATGCCATTTGAAGAAGCGGTAGGAAGAATAATAGCTTTTGAAGAACGCCTTAAAAGTCAAGACGAACCAGAAGATGATAACGAAAGAAAGCTTTTGATGGCTAGTAATCATCCTAAGAGTTGACGTCATGGAAAAGGTCGTGGTAATAGAAGCCAAGACAAAGATCAAGGAAGAGAACTTTTCAAAGAAGAAAGAAGACGTGGAAATGCGAGTCGCGGATACAAAGACAAAAGTGATCTCAAGTGCTATGAATGTAATGAATATGGTCACTTCGCATATGAATGCCCAAAGTGGAAAAACAAAGAAAAATAAGATCCGGAGGCTCATCTCATACATAGTTTAACCACACTACTATGAAGACAAAGCAAGCCATGTTGAAGATCGAGATTAAGGGGGTGATTGTTAGTTAATCATCGATCTCGTTAAAGTTTCGTTAAATATTTCGTTAGTTATTATAGAATAGATAAACTTTGTTAGAATGTTCTGTTAACAAAGTTAGGGTACAAAGTGTAATTAGTTAATAGTTGGTGTATATTGTTGTAATTAGTTAGAAAATAAACGAAGTTTGCGTCGTTTATACGAACCATCGCGACGGTATATTGTAACCACCGGTGGGTATAAATACCTCCGACCACCATCATTGTAAATCATCTGTTTCATTACAAATCAATAATACAAAGATTCATTTATTATAATTGTTGTTATTTACGTATTATTGTTCGTTTAATCGATCCCGTGGCCCTCAGTGCATGTGCTGAATTGCAGGTTGGTTTGGGTGACATAGATGGTAGTGTGGGGTGGAGGAAAATCCGAATGTTGATCATTATCTTTTCTAGAAGTTACAGGCACGACACTTTTGGTAGTCATGACGTTTTCGAAGGATGGTGGATTGGGATTGACGGTGGTATCGTCTGTGAAATTAGTACAGATGGTTAGGGGTTTGGGATTGGTGGCAGTAACCAAATTGGCTTGTATATCAGGTTCATGTGTATTTGTGGTTGTGAAAGGGAGGAATGATGTAGTTGCAGTTTTGGCTAGCGCATCGATTATGGCTTGGGTTTGATCAAACTGAGTAGCAACGAGGGTAGTGAGCAGATCTAACTTCAAAGATTGCTCTTTGTAGTTGTTTACGAGGGTTTCCGCTAATAAAACCATCGATTCTGCGACCGTCAGTTTCACACGACCGGAAGACATGATAGTAGGCAGAGGATATGGTTTGAGAATGAAAGCACTAATTGATACGGCTGATCCAAGATAACCACTCTCCAAGAATGTCATAATAGATTAAATAAGAGACTAAGGAATTTTTATTCATTCATGTTTTCTCTATTTCCTATTACAAGACTTAAATACCAATAAAATATACTAATAGAAATTAAGAGCGTTAAATACAAGACTAATATTCTGGGAAACATTTATGGAGTCAAATGTAGAACCATTGAATTATGCATCTTTGATTTGACTTGTTCTTGGTATTCGATACTATTTTGACAGGTTGGGTATGGATATTTGTTACGAACTGAAACCATTCATGACTTGTCCCATATCGGTTGTATGGGCAACTGATGTGAGGTTTATAAGCCAAATGGGTCCCCTCACCTATCAGACTAGTCTCTTGGGTTGAGTTCTTCTGTTTGGCTTGTAACATTGGTATCAGAGCCAACATCGGAGTGGTGGCCCACGGATGGAGGAAAACAGCCATGACCAACGTGTCCATGACCAACGAGGACTCGTAGTGGTGGCCCACGGAGTGGTGGCCTGGAGTGAGCCGGCCGTGACCAACGAGGACGTTGGCCCTTAAGGGGGTGCATTGTTACGGATTGAAACCATTGCAAGGTATGGGACTTATCCCACATCTGTTGTATGGGCAACTGATGTGAGGTTTATAAGCCAAATGGGTTCCCTCACCTATCAGACTAGTCTTTGGGGTTGAGTTCTTCTGTTTGGCTTGTAACAATATTGGATTAATGGCCTTAATATTGTCTTAGATTCACTTGTGTAATTTAGTACGATTTCCTCTAAACTAGGGCCGGCAATTTACACACGAGACGCGAATACACGGCACGTACCTACACGACTTTAACAGGTAAAAGGTAAGGCCTTAACAGGTTTCGTGTACTAAACAGGTAGACACGAATTTACATGTTAATTTTGGTGTCTAAACAGGTAAAATACTTGTTTACCTGTTAAGTACATGTTAAGTACCTTGTTAGATTTTTATAATTAAATATATATATAATTATAAGTTATCATAAACCCTAAATTCCTAAAACATTCTCACTCTCTGTTTCTTAGCTGTCACTACTCACCACTCACGAACATTCCCTCTCCGGCTTTTGTTTCTCTAAACAGGTTGTCGAATATATGTTTCTAAATAGCTCTTATCGTGTATACCATGTAGTAACAGGTTCGTGTTCGTGTTTGGGATACAGGTACACGATAAGTTTTCGTGTCGTGTACAGAGGTATACACATTTCGTGTTCATGTCTTATCGTGTACGTGTATATATATGATATGTCAGCGCTACTCTAAACACCAAAACATAAAGAAATATCTATAGATTCACACAAAAGTCAGATAGTTAACCATGGAATACCTGGATATGAGATTCCTCTTCTCCTCCATAATTATAACTAGTTACCATGCACCTTTCTTCAGTGGGCCAAGAATTTGGCCAGCCCAAACTGCGCAATACCTTTCTATCAACACCTGCCATTGGTTGGATTTTAACCATGCCTTCAATTTCAAATGAAGAAGGTGCTAGTAAATTCCCGTCTGCTATTAACTCGAGTGGGGCCATTTCTGGATCGAAGGCAATTTTCCGTAGCAAGTTCTTATAGCCTGGTTTGCAACAATTATTATAGAGATTCAGCTTTCTTAGCGTGCATGGAGGATGCTCGATTGACATCAGCTTCCGACAGTTGCTCATACCAAGTGTCTCAATACTAGGAAGGGTTCTCACAAAATTGGACAAAGAAACGACTGGATTGCCATCCAAACATAAATCCTTTAACATGGATAGGCAACTGAAGTCCATGGGAAATGATTCATTGGATAGATTGTTATTTGCAAGAGACAACCTTCCTAATGAGCTAGGTAAAGATACCACTAAGAACTTCGAGTCACTCGGTATAGCCTCGACAGTAGCACATGAATTGTTTTGTGATACTTCAAACGAATGCATATCCCTCTTCTTTATTGAAAGCTCGAGAAGATCACAACCATCTAATAATAATGTTTTGATCTTATGTAACCTACCTATAGTGTTTGGAACCCTTTTAAGCTTTTTGCAATAACTCAAATCAATGTAGACAAGTTCAACACATTGGTCAATTGATTCACATATATCTATCAAACCTCTGCATTTTATAGCAATTATCCTCTGAAGTGCAGGGAGTTCGGAAAAGCCTCCGATTCTCCGAAGTTGTCCAAAGAAACTCAAAGTAAGAGACTTCAATGATCCAAGCAACTTTTAGTCTTGAGCACGATCCGATTACCTATAGAATTAGAGATAAGTAAACATTTTAGTAAATTGTATTAACCTAACATGGAGGAATGAGTATTAAAAGTCGGTGTAGATGCTTCAAATTTCTCACCTTTTGCCTCTTCGCAAAGGGTTGTGAGTAGCAAGTCATGTCAAAAGTTTCAATATTGCTGTAGGACATGTCAAGAAAAACCAGATTCTCCATTGGTAAGTCTAAAGGTATAGACTTTAAAGGGAACCCATGCATACATAACCATCTTAATTTTTTAAGAAAGTTCTTATAAGACCCACTAAGTTGCACAAAATTGAGCTGTAGTAGCATTAGATTAGGCATCTTACTCAATGCAGATGTCTCTAATTTAATTGATCCACATAACATCTCCATCGCAAGTATGTTCATGTCTAGGACAAGGCCCTTGATATTTCTTGTACCCTAAAAAGAAATCCAAGACTAAAAGATTAAAAACCTTAAGTAAATTAATAGATTTAGAATGAAAAGACTTGCAACTTGCACCATAATCGACTTCGCTCCTCATGACTACTTACCTTGTTTTCTTCCAACACATTGAATGACTCTTCATGACACCATAATCGGCTTCGCTCCTCAGGCTTGTGAGGTGATTCTTGGCGTACTACATATCTTCCCATCTCCTGAATCAGTTGATGCATCATTAAAATGTTATCTGGGCCAATCGTAACAAGGCATATATCAATAAGATTTCTGATCCCTGTTGTGCGGATACCACATGAATTCAATAATGTTTCAGCAAAGACTCTGTCTTTCTGGACGAAAAAGCATGCAATATGCTTAAACAATTCCTTGTCATTGTTGGATTGTAGAGCGTCAAAGCTCATCTTCAAGACGCCCATAATACGTGAATTAGTTTCTTCCTTCAGTCCTTCCACACAATCCTCCCATTCAGCTATAGTTTTGTTACACAAAGACTCACCCAAAACTTTAATAGCCAAGGGATGTCCTTTACAATATGCCATAAGCTGTTTTGATACTACTGCATAACCCTCTTTGGGACCATTGCTCATGAATGCATGATGACTTAAAAGTTGTAATGCTGCTTTCTTTTGTAGGCCTTCAAGTAAGAGCTCTGTATGCTTCGGTCTAACTGACGGATTGATTGGTGCATATTTCTCTATCAATGATGCGTCTTTGGTGGTTATTATTATTTTGATTCTTGGATAAAAACCTTTCTTTCCAAGTAACACGTGCAGCTAGTCGACACTATCAATATTATCAAGAACTATAAACACCTTCTTACGATTTAGTCCATTCTGAATCATAGATGTGTACGCCAAACTATCACGAGGTTGAATCTGACTTGCTTTTGAAATGTCATCAAAAAGTTGTTTTTGTAGATCAAGTAGTCCACTAACGTGTGCAGCACATTTCTCACCAATACATTCGATAAAGCTGTTTTTGGTGAATAAATGATAATGTGACCCGTGGACATATCTGGCCAAAGATGTCTTGCCGATCCCGCCCATACCCAAGATAGTGAGAATGTCTGCTTTATATGAGGATCCATCTTTCAACCATAAGGTAATGAAGTCAATGGAATGTTGAGTGTGAAGCCACTCTTGTGGTTTGTCAAAAAGCAGCAGCAGAAAAAACAAGTGTGAACCTGCAACCATGTTTGCAGGCTGTCAAAAGAAGTGGCTGAAGTCACTGTGTGTTATCTGCAACATTAATTTCTTTGTTTGACAAATTCATATTTTATCTCTATATAAGAGATTGATCTTGTATCAGTTTGATTGCACCATCAACAAGTAATAAAACCTCCTAGTTACCGAGAGTAGACGTAGGTCAGAGCCGGACCGAACCACTATAAATCTTCGTGTTGTTCTTGATTGTGAGTTAAGTGGTGTGTGACTTGTGTTCGTGTGTGTGACCCGTCTAATCCTAACAACTGGCATCAGAGCGCAGGATCGATTGAATCACACGAACCAGGTTAGAGGCGAGAAGATAATGACCTGTCAAACCGGAACTTGAGTTCCAATCAGATCTGCCATGCGCCGCCGACCAGCACCGCGCGCCGCCGACCAAAACCACTGACCAGAACTGTAACATCACGGGAATTTTGGGCCAAAAATGACAACTCTCCAAAGTTAAGAGACTAATCCTACCAAATTCAAACTCCAAAGTTAAAAATAAAAAATCTGTTTTCTTGTCCTATCGCGCTACGCGATGGGGACAAGGGACAAGCCATCACGTATCGCGATGGGGCTTGGTCAAACCTTCTGGAAGGGTCAACAGCGATACGGGATCGCTGGTTGAACCTACGTCATCGCGTATCGCGATGACGTGTCCCGACACCTCTGGCACAAGACCGCCACGCGTCCACACGTGGCACACCTCTCGCCACGTGTCCTGGCACATGGCACACCATCTGCCACGTAGCAACACGTGGCAAACCTACGTGGTGACGATGCAAAGCTACATCGCGCTACGCGATGGGTGACAAGGAGCCTATCGCGTATCGCGATAGTATCAAAATTTTTGCCTATAAATAGCAGATCCGGGGTCTTCACAATTCACACCAAACTCAGCCTACAACTCTCTCTCTAAACATCTCTTTAAACCTCGAAATTCGTGCCAACGATCCACCTCGAAAACCGTGCCGCGATTCCTCGATAAACGTGCCATACCTCGATATCCGTACCACTCCCCGACGACGTTCCGAGCAAGAAGGTGGTGCCGTTTTACAACCCGACGATCACCTCGAAGTGCATGCCGAGAAGATTAGGTGTCTCAATTTGCGTGCCGAAGTGAAGTGACGATCAAGGCAAGTGTTGAAAAGGCTAAGCGGCGTAGAAGTGCTGCTCGAGTATCTAGGGAATAATAAGCCTAGAAAAGGTAAGGCTTACTACCCGACTAAAATAATAATAAAATATTATAAAGGCTTAATGCCCTAAGTCGGAATTATGCTCGATGTTTATGGAAAGAAATTATATAACAAAGAAAAGAAAATAAAGAAATATGGAAGTGTGTATATATATATATGTGTGTGTGAAATATATATAATTCTTTGTTATGAATATTATATAAGTAATAAAGGATATTCTTATATGATAAAAGAAAAAGAATACGTTTCTTAGAAAAGAAGAAACGTCGGGTTTTTATAATAAACTAAAGCTTTATAAATATTGCTTTTAAAACTAAAGGTTTTAAAGTTAAAGAAATGAACTAAAGGCTCATCGAGATAATAAGACTAAAGGTCTTAAGCCGGATTGTATATCCGACTAATAAAAGTTATACTCGTACTATAGGTGTGAGATAGCAAGAAAGATTACGCAAGGACGGTGTTGGAAACCGATCCCGATCAAAGGTGAATACGCCCCACTTTTACAAACTTGTTTTCAAATAAATAAACGTGTTATGTGTAAAACTTTACATGAGACTAAGTGTCTCTAAAAACATTATTAATAAGAATAAAAGCCTAGCCCTCAGGCTGTAGTATACGTTTGTCTGGATCCTTACATATGTGGTAAAATGCGGTGGGCACATCGCACCACGCCTGGTCACGACCTCCAGCCACGATGAGCCGAACCAAAGTATGTTCGAGTGAGAATGACCTTGTGTATATTTATGGTACCTAAGTACGTCGGGACGCTGCGGTGTCTTGCCGGGGTAACCTAGGTAGAGGCTCGAGTTTATAATGATGTTGTTTTAACTTTGTTATTCCTAAGCCAAGATGGGCCGAGGCACGCGTAACCCTCGAGGGGTAACAAAGTAAAAGAAAATGTTTTTGCGTCAGCATATTCACCAGCATTCGTTGCTGACGTATTTTTATAACATTTTGCAGGTAACCAAGATTAGAGCTAAGGGACGAAGGCTCAAGAATCCGATGGCTCGGATAATTTTTGTTAAATATTAATATAACTAAAATGGTGGTTTTGTAAACTTAAAACAAGTAAACACAAATGGAACTTGTTTCCATCTTTTGTAATGTAAATATTGTATAACTTTGATCCTTATATTTTATAAGTCTTCCGCTAATTAACCGTAACTCTTATTTATTTACAAATGTGGTACCAACTATCGAGTCACACGCCTAGGCCTAGTATGGGGGTGTGACAAGAACCTCCGCCGCTGATCAGAATCGCCGCCGCCGCCGCCGCTGCCAATGATTTTTCTCCGATCATCGTCGCCCTAGCCGCAACCCGTCTTGATTTGTTTCTTTGGCCAGAACCAGAAATCAAAGATCGCATATATGCAGAAGCACAAATAGAAGCAGAGTGTTTTATTGGAGATTAAAAGAAAAAGTTATCTTTTTTATGGTTGTCTGCTCAAGCAAGAAGAAGAAGAAGAACACGTTTCTTTGAAAAGTCAAGATTCCTTCTATTATTTCTTTTTTGTCCACAAGTTTCATGCTTTGACAAAAACCACCCCTCAACCATTTAACAAGATTTCATCAAATTCCATCCATCACCGTTAACTCACGAAAAAGATAAATTTCTTGTTTCAGTTGTTGCTTCCACTCGTATAAATTACCACTTTACAGTACGAACCTGTTTGGTAATAATTTGGTAATTTTTTAAAATGGCTGAAGACGGTAAAATCAAGATTGATAAATTTGATGGAACCGATTATGGATTTTGGAAGATGCAAATTGAAGATTTATTATACCAGAAAAGTTTGCATTTGCATTGGGTGTTGGATCGACAAGCCTTGGGTGTAGTTAATTAGGCTTTCATTGGCAAAGAGTGTTGCGTATAACATTGTCAATGAAACAACTACTTATGGAGTATTTAAGGATTTATCCAACATGTACGAGAAGTCGTCCTCTTCCAACAAAGTGTTCCTCATCAAACAATTGGTTAACACCAAGATGAAGGAAGGCATGTTAGTTACCGCTCACATAAACGAGTTTAACTCGATTATCTCTCGTTTAGTCTCAGTTGCAATAAAGTTTGAAGACGAAGTACAAGCGCTCCTCCTTTTATCATCTTTGCCCAACAGTTGATCAGGCACAGTCACAGCTGTTAGTAGTGCATCCGGCACTATCAAACTCACTTTCGAGAGTATCGTGACTTGATTGTAAATGAAGATATCAGGAGGAGAAGCAACGGTGAGACTTCTAATTCTAGTTCTCTATTGCATACAGAAAGTAGAGGAAGAAGAAACGAAAGAGGACATAGTCGAGGCAGATCAAAGTCCAGAAGAAGGAGTTAATCAAAGTACAGAAAAGAGAGAAAAGACATTGAATGTTGGAATTGCAAAGAAAAAGGTCACTTTAGAAGCCAATGTACAAACCCAGCTGCAAAGAAAGAAGTAAACAATGTATCCTCGGAAGAATTAGGTGATGCTCTCATCTGTTCTGTTGAAGATTCAGTTGAATCTTGGATTATGGATTCGGGTGCTTCTTTCCATGCTATCTCATGCCCAGATCTGGTCAAGAATCTACGAACAGGTAACTTTGGTAAAGTTCGTTTAGCAGATGATCAGATGCTTGATATTACAGGTATTGGAGATGTAGACTTGAAGACCTCATTAGGAACTATATGGACATTGAAAAATGTCAGGATTATTCCTAACTTGAGGAGAAATTTGATTTCAGTTAGTAAACTGGATGATGAAGGGTTTAATGTTCACTTTGGGGGTGGACAATGGAAAGTGATCAAAGGTAACTTGGTGATTGCCAAAGGAAAGAAGAAAGGCACTCTATACATGGTAGAAGTTTCTGCTGAAGGTGTTCACGCAATGACCACCGGTCCGAGTCCATCAAATTTATGGCACAACCGACTCGGACACATGAGCGAGAAGGGATTGAAGATGTTGGCTCAGAAAGGAAAGTTTCCAGACTTGAAGAAAGTGGAAACTGAATTTTGTGAACCTTGTGTTCTTGGAAAGCAAAAGAGGGTTACTTTTGTGAAGACAGGGAGGACACCGAAAGCTCAGAAGTTGGAGCTTGTTCACTCAGATGTATATGGACCAACTTCAGTTTCATCTCTAGGAGGCTCGAGATATTATGTTACCTTCATCGATGATTCAACACACAAGGTATTGGTATATTTTCTTAAACATAAATCTGGTGTATTTGATGCTTTTAAGATATGGAAATCTGTTGTTGAAAATGAAACTAATTTGAAGGTAAAGTGCTTAAAGTCGGACAATGGTGGTGAATACATAAGCAAGCAGTTCACTGACTATTGTGCCAAGGAAGGGGTAAAGATGATAAGGACAGTTTCCGGAACTCCTCAGCAGAATGGTGTAGCTGAGAGAATGAACAGAACATTGAATGAAAGGGCTAGAAGCATGAGGCTGAATGCCGGGATGCCCAAGACATTCTGGGCCGATGCAGTTAACACTGCAACCTACTTGATCAACCGTTCACCAACCGTTCCCTTAGATTTCAAATTGCCAGAAGAAATGTGGCAAGGAAAGGAGGTAAGTCTCGAACACTTACGAGTCTTTGGTTGTAGTGCTTATGATTTGTTAGAAAGTGGTGAAAGAGACAAGTTAGACTCAAAATCCAAGAAGTGCACATTCATTGGTTATGGGTCAGAAGAAATGGGTTACATGCTTTGGGATAATGAAGGCAGAAAAGTAACAGAAGCAAGAATGTCGACTTCAATGAAAACGAATTATACAAAAACAGAAACACCAAGAAACATGAAGATCAAAAAGAAAGTGTTGAGTTTGAAAGTGAAAAAAGGAAAGAAGCTTCAGTCGACATTCCAGAAAATGGAAATGAGTCAACCGACAGTGGGAGCTCAGGGATGACTCTAGTAATGATTCTGAGGAAGAATAAGTAGAAGTTGCTCCTCAAACTCTAGAATCCCCAGAAACACCTCAAAATCAATCAAGAAGATCGTCTAGAGCCATTAGACCGCCAAACCGGTACTCACCATCAGTCAACTACATTCTTTTGACTAAAAATGGTGAACCTCAGTGTTACTCTGAAGCTATGGTGTTGAAAGATTCATTGCAGTGGGAGATAGCAATGAAAGATGAAATGAAGTCGCTTGAGAAGAACAAGACCTGGCACTTAACAAAACTTCCAGCTGGGAAGAAGGCTCTTCAAAACAAATGGGTTTTCAGGGTCAAGGATGAACATGATGGTACCAAACAGTACAAAGCAAGATTAGTAGTCAAGGGTTTTCAGCAGAAAGAGGGAATCGATTTCAATGAGATATTCTCTCCAGTAGTGACTATGACCACTAGCTATCAGACTTGTTCTCAGTATTGTAGTCGCAGAAGGCTTGCATCTAGAGCAACTAGATGTCAAGACAGCTTTTCTACATGGTGACCTAGAAGAAGAAATCTACATGACACAACCAGAAGGTTTTCAGGTTAAAGGTAAAGAAAACTTGGTGTGTAAACTGAAGAAAATTTTGTATGGTCTGAAGCAAGCGCCCAGACAATGGTACTTGAAGTTTGATAACTTCATGGGAAGAGTTGGTTACAAGAGATATGACAATGACCATTTTTGTTACATAAAGAAGTTCAAGGGTTCTTATATCATTCTACTACTCTATGTAGATGATATGTTGATTGCAGGTTCAGACATGGCAGAAATCAAGAAGTTAAAGAAGCAAATGTCTGAAGAGTTCGGAATGAAAGACTTAGGAGTTGCAAACCAAATACTCGGGATGAGTATTTTCAGAAACAAAGAAGTGGTTCTTTGACACTCTCTCAAGAGAAGTACATTGAGAATGTGTTAGAGAAATTCAGCCTTAAAGATGCCAAGATTAGAAGCACGCCATTGGGAAGTCACTTTAAGCTTTCCAAAGATCAGTCACCCAAATCAGAAGAAGACAAAGCAGAAATGGCTAAAGTTCCATATCCATCTGCAGTTGGCAGCCTCATGTATGCAATGGTATGCACAAGACCAGATATTGCTCATGCAGTGGGAGTTGTTAGTCGATTTATGTCTAATCCGGGTAGAGAACATTGGGAAGCAGTAAAGTGGTTGCTAAGATATTTGAAGGGGACTTCAAAAGTGGCATTGCATTTTAAGGGGAAAGATGTTATTCTGAAAGGCTTTGCAGATGCAGACCTTGGTGGTTGCAAAGAATCATTCAAAAGCACTACTGGGTATATCTTTACAGTGGGAGGCACTGCGGTAAGTTGGATGTCTAAACTACAGAAAAGTGTTGCCCTTTCAACCACTGAAGCAGAGTATATGGCAGTTGCTGAAGCAAGTAAAGAGCTTATATGGTTGAAAAATTCTCTGAACGAACTTGGCAAAGAACAAGATGATTGTGCACTATTTTGTGATAATCAAAGTGCAATTCATTTTGCAAAGAATCCTATCTTCCATTCGAAGACGAAACACATACAGCTGAGATATCACTTCATCGGAGACAAAGTTAGTGATGGCACTCTGAAGTTGAAGAAGATCAAAGGAACTGAAAATTCAGCTGATATGTTGACTAAGGTTGTCACCTTAGAGAAGTTGAAGCTTTGCATGGCTTCAACTGGCCTTCAGGATAATTGAAGAGAAGGGCGGGTAACTAGGAAGATACTAAGATCATAAGTTTCTTACAGAAATACAGATACACAGTTGAAGCGCAGGTGAAGATTGTTCCGTGGCTTCAAGTGGGAGATTGTTGAGTGTGAAGCCACTCTTGTGGTTTGTCAAAAAGCAGCAGCAGAAAAAACAAGTGTGAACCTGCAACCATGTTTGCAGGCTGTCAAAAGAAGTGGCTGAAGTCACTGTGTGTTATCTGCAACATTAATTTCTTTGTTTGACAAATTCATATTTAATCTCTATATAAGAGATTGATCTTGTATCAGTTTGATTGCACCATCAACAAGTAATAAAACCTCCTAGTTACCGAGAGTGGACGTAGGTCAGAGCCGGACCGAACCACTATAAATCTTCGTGTTGTTCTTGATTGTGAGTTGAGTGGTGTGTGACTTGTGTTCGTGTGTGTGACCCGTCTGATCCTAACATGGAATCTTCCATCCCAAAAAGTAATGGTAGCACACTTTGTAAGTGTCCACATAAACTACGATGGATGTTTGTTACGATCTCTCTGATAAACTCAGTCTCTTTCCTGAGAAATAATGGTTCAGTGATGTCGAAACACGAAACGAATCTTACCTGATCCATGACGATGTTTCCACGGATTTTCGAGATGAACGAACCACGTCTTGATCTTCTTCTTCTTCTGCGGCTGCGCCGGCGACCTGCAATGTCGAGACCTGCAATGGTTTCGGGGGTGTGGAGGCGACTGCTAAGATATCCTGAGGATTTCTTGTTCACAGACACAAAAAGTGATGGTGGCTCTTATTGAGCATGACCCATGGTAAGGAGGTGGAGACCTCCTTATATAGAGTCTCATGGCCACAATCATGGTACCCTAATGGGCCTAGCCCAGTTAAGGTTACCTCTACAAAACCCCATCGGCCCAATAACATTGTATTAGTCCATGCGATAAAATAGGCCAAACATAATAGATTTAGGGTCGTAGAACCGGGTTTTAGTACCATACCCCTACAAGCCCCCCAAGTCCAGTGTTGCTCCTGGGCGCGCAAGCGTCTAGGTGGAGCGCTGGACTTTATAAGGTGTGAGGCGGTTTTTTCCCCTTTTCTTTGGCCTTGTCTTTATTGTCTTTTGAGTTTTGAGAGGTTTTCTTCATGATGGTGACATGTTGTAATAAAAGCCTGCGCGCGAGGCGACTTACGAGCTATAATAATAACGAAGCTTGCGCGCATGGCGACTTATGAGCTGTAATAATAATGAAGCTAGCGCGAGAAGCGACTTACGAGCTAAAATAATAATGAAGCTAGCGCGCATGGCGACTTATGAGCTGTAATAATAATGAAGCTAGCGCGAGAAGCGACTTACGAGCTAAAATAATAATGAAGCTGGCGCGAGAGGCGACTTACGAGCTAAAATAATAATGATGCTGGCGCGAGAAGCGACTTACGAGCTAAAATAATAATGAAGCTGGCGCGAGAAGCGACTTACGAGCTATAATAATAATAATGCCTGCGCGCGAGAGGCGTCTTACGAGCTGTAGCATAATAAAGCTTGCGCGTGAGGCGTCTTACGAGCTAAGAATAATAAAAGCCTGCGCGCGAGAGGCGTCTTACGAGCTTTGAGAATAATAATTAAGCTGGCGCGCGGGGCGACTTACGAGCTGAGAATAATAAAGCCTGCGCGCGAGGGGCGTCTTACGAGCTGTAGCATAATAAAGCTTGCGCGTGAGGCGTCTTACGAGCTAAGAATAATAAAAGCCTGCGCGCGAGAGGCGTCTTACGAGCTTTGAGAATAATAATGCCTGCGCGCGAAAGGCGACTTACGAGCTAAGAACAATAATTGAGCTGGCGCGTGAGGCGACTTACGAGCTGTGAAAGTAATAAAGCTTTCGCGCGAGGCGTCTTATGAGCTGTGTGAATAATAAAGCCTGCGCGTGAGGCGACTTACGGGCTGTAAGAATAATAACAGCTTGCGCGCGAGGCGTCTTATGAGCTGTGTGAATAATAAAGCCTGCGCGTGAGGCGACTTACGGGCTGTAAGAATAATAACAGCTTGCGCGCGAGGCGTCTTATGAGCTGTGAATAATAAAGCCTGCGCGTGAGGCGACTTACGGGCTGTAAGAATAATAACAGCTTGCGCGCGAGGCGTCTTATGAGCTGTGTGAATAATAAAGCCTGCGCGTGAGGCGACTTACGGGCTGTAAGAATAATAACAGCTTGCGCGCGAGGCGTCATATGAGCTGTGTGAATAATAAAGCCTGCGCGTGAGGCGACTTACGGGCTTTAAGAATAATAACAGCTTGCGCGCGAGGCGTCTTATGAGCTGTGAATAATAAAAGCCTGCGCGTGAGGTGACTTACGGGCTGTAAGAATAATAACAGCTTGCGCGCGAGGCGTCTCATGAGCTGTGAATAATAAAAGCCTGCGCGTGAGGCGACTTACGGGCTGTAAGAATAATAACAGCTTGCGCGCGAAGCGTCTTATGAGCTGTGTGAATAATAAAGCCTGCGCGTGAGGCGACTTACGGGCTGTAAGAATAATAACAGCTTGCACGCGAGGCGTCTTATGAGCTGTGAATAATAAAGCCTGCGCGTGAGGCGACTTACGGGCTATAAGAATAATAACAGCTTGCGCGCGAGGCGTCTTATGAGCTGTGTGAATAATAAAGCCTGCGCGTGAGGCGACTTACGGGCTGTAAGAATAATAACAGCTTGCGCGCGAGGCGTCTTATGAGCTGTGAATAATAAAAGCCTGCGCGTGAGGCGACTTACGGGCTGTAAGAATAATAACAGCTTGCGCGCGAGGCGTCTTATGAGCTGTGTGAATAATAAAGCCTGCGCGTGAGGCGACTTACGGGCTGTAAGAATAATAACAGCTTGCGCGCGAGGCGTCTTATGAGCTGTGAATAATAAAAGCCTGCGCGTGAGGCGGCTTACGAGCTACTTTATGTCACGCGCCACGTGCAGATGTTGCATGCACGTACGCGTAGACTTTGGTTTTGTGTTATGCGCCACGCGCAGATGTTGCGTGCGTGTAGACTGTGACATGTGCGAGCATGTGATGCGTAAGCATGTGTAATATGCGTGAGCATATGTGATGCGTGAACATATGGTATGAGGATTCCCAACCCCTAAGTTTGGCGCGTAGCCATATGGGATATTAGGATTCCCAACCTTGCAGTTTGGCGCGTAGCCATATGGGATATTAGGAGGATTCCCAACCTTGGCGCGTAGCCATATGGGATATTGGGAGGATTCCCAACCTTGCAGTTTGGCGCGTAGCATATGGGATATTAGGATTCCCAACCTTGAAGTTTGGCGCGTAGCCATATGGGATATTAGGATGATTCCCAACCTTGGCGCGTAGCCATATGGGATATTAGGAGGATTCCCAACCTTGAAGTTTGGCGCGTATCCATATGGGATATTAGGAGGATTCCCGACCTTGAAGTTTGGCGCGTAGCCATTTGGGATATTAGGAGGATTCCCGACCTTGAAGTTTGGCGCGTAGCCATATGGGATATTAGGAGGATTCCCGACCTTGAAGTTTGGCGCGTAGCCATATGGGATATTAGGAGGATTCCCGACCTTGAAGTTTGGCGCGTAGCCATATGGGATATTAGGAGGATTCCCGACCTTAAAGTTTGGCGCGTAGCCATATGGGATATTAGGAGGATTCCCAACCTTGAAGTTTGGCGCGTAGCCATATGGGATATTAGGAGGATTCCCGACCTTGAAGTTTTGGCGCGTAGCCTGATGCGCGCATGCACGGCGATAGAGTGGTGACTCGCAAGTGCGTGTGCATGGCGGAGGTCTCTTGCGCAAAACCCAGATGGTGGTTTCCGCGGCGGCACATGCACGGCTGCGGAGTGAGAACCCCCGGGCGTGCGTACATGGCGGCGGAAGTCTAGTAACTTCTGGATCTGCAATTTAAGAGTCAGATCTGCAACTTTAGACCTAAAATCCAGGTCTGTAATCTAGACCTAGATCTGTAAATCAGATCTGGACAGATCTGAAGCCCGGAGCAGATTTAAAACCATCACAGATTCGGAGATCCTGAATCACAGATTCACAGATTCGGAGATCTGATCATTCGAATCACGGATTTTCCTTCTTGCCCAGATCTGGAAGCCTCTTTTTAGATCTATGGATCTTTTGAGCTTTAATAGAACAAGCTTTGAAGCCTTTTTCTGTAAACTTCCAAATCTGTGTTTTTCTTGGGAGAGATCTGACAGCCGAGATGAAGATCGAAGGGCAGTTCGTTGCCGTCCCACGGATGGCGCCAATGTCGAAACACGAAACGAATCTTACCTGATCCATGACGATGTTTCCACGGATTTTCGAGATGAACGAACCACGTCTTGATCTTCTTCTTCTTCTGCGGCTGCGCCGGCGACCTGCAATGTCGAGACCTGCAATGGTTTCGGGGGTGTGGAGGCGACTGCTAAGATATCCTGAGGATTTCTTGTTCACAGACACAAAAAGTGGTGGTGGCTCTTATTGAGCATGACCCATGGTAAGGAGGTGGAGACCTCCTTATATAGAGTCTCATGGCCACCATCATGGTACCCTAATGGGCCTAGCCCAGTTAAGGTTACCTCCACAAAACCCCCTTGGCCCAATAACATTGTATTAGTCCATGCGATAAAATAGGCCAAACATAATAGATTTAGGGTCGTAGAACCGAGTTTTAGTACCATACCCCTATATGGTACTAAATAACATTTGATTAATATAGATGATATTTGGTGTGTATAATTATATTATGTTTTACATAATAACTTTTGATTAATATAGATGATATTTGGTGTGTATAATTATTATGTAATGTTTATTTTAATTAACATTAAGTTTGGGTAGTTCACACCTGTTCATTCCGTTTAAATAGGATTCTTAATTGGTTGATGTTGTAAACAAAAACTATTCGTACTAACAACCAGAGTAAACCGTGCCAGGATGTTGTCTCTTTGCCCCCAATGGATTGCCTATCTAGAAACTCACGGTTATGCTTTGGGACGATTTTTTAAATGTATTTATATATACCGAAACATAATTCTGAAAATAAATGTAAGGAAGTGAGTTACCTGCCCTTTTAACTGAGCAACTTCCGTAAGCGCTATGCTCCATCGATCGATCGATCTTTTGAGCCCATTGACATCTTTTCTCTGGGTTTGCTTCCACCTCCATTCTCTGTCGCCATTGCCTCGCCAAAGCTACCTTCTTGCTTCCTGACATGAGTGGGCTCAACAGATGGGGATAACCAGATGGTTGGAGGTCAAACGTTGCTCAAGGATCAGCACAAGTTCATCAAGACACCATGTTGAAGACCGAGACAACACTATAACGGAAGCCTTGGATGCTTTAATAGCCCTCTCCAATTCCGGTTTCAGATCTTCTCCGGTCTCGATCTCATCATCATCCAAAAAGGTTTTGAGATTAGCCTCCAGGAGAGCGTTGTAGAGGTGATCGACGAAACTAAGACGGGTATCAACACCTCGAAAACTTAAAAATACATCATATGATATATTACTTGATGATGATTCTCCGAAAACATCATTGAGAATTACCATTGTGGTGAACTAGAACTGGGAAGGGATGAGTGGTTTGATGGATGGAGTGTTTCAATTATTATAAGATCCAGTGTTTTATTGTAAGGGAGATTGACCAAGACCGAAATGTCGTCATCAGTAATGTCGATCAGGAAATTGTGTGGAAATGTACTTATTACAAAAGATAACAAAATAAAATGTATGGTTCATATAAAAAAGAATGGAAAATTACTAGAAAGTCCCTTAATTTTTATGTTAACGTACTGGTGGGATTTTACCCGTGCGTTGCGTTGGAAGCATGCTGAGAAAGCTTAGTAAGTCTTGGTTTGTTTCTTTGTTGCGCCTGTGCGGTACCAACCTTCGCTATAACAACCGACATACGTGAATTGCGATAGCAAAAACATACAAACCACAATGTCTTTTAGGAAAAGAAAAGGTAATAATAAAATAAAACAAACTTTTGGCTTAAATAGACAATTTTAGCCTAACTACCGAGACTATACATATAACTATGATATAAAATATTGGGAATTTTAATAGCTGAATCCTGTTTAAACCCATAGATTCTCAGTCAACCCCTTGAACTTCATAAGATGTTGGAAATCTTAATAGGAGCTTATTAGTGAATGTTATTTGTTTTCATAGACTAAAACTTTGTTATGAATATTAATCTGCTGTCTTAGAAGCCTACTATGGTATGTGATTTTTTCTTGGTGATGATTATAATAATATTCTTGAAGAGTAATGTAAACATTATTACATGAAACAGTGTCTTGCTGACTTTGTGGCCATTTATATCCTTCCTACATTTTTACATTTGTAGATCTTTACAATGGTCGAAACGCTCTAGTCTTTACGTTATTATTTCTAGCCTTTTCGTTGCCTTATACAGGTGTTATGAAACGCTCGATTCAAATGTAGCGAGCCCCATTGGTGATTGGCCCAACCGGTGCAGACCCGAGTGGAAACCCTGCAGGCCCAAAATCAAACCACAAGTCCAAATGGGTGACCCGTTTATCCATTACACAAACCGACTTCAAGGTTAAATGAAGATCTCTCAAGATTAAGTTATTATTTGAATTCTTTATTTTTGATAAACTGAATTTCTCAATAGTTTCTAAAAGATTTGTTTCTAGTTTCCCAATTAAGTTTGTTTTGTTTTATAAGCACATTTGAGTTTGGACTAATAATTAGAAAATTGTCTATCTTCTTGGGAGATTGACCGGTTAATCTTTGGGATTTCTGGGAAACCGTAATTTCCAGTTTGATTTCGTTGAAGCCTTGGGAAGGTCTGGCGGCATTATTAGTATTTGGGATCCCAATATTTTGGACATGCCGAATGGTTAAAAATAGAAACTGTTTGCTTATTTCTGGATCTCTGAAAGGGCGGCACAACTTGGATTTCAATATTTTCAACGTGTATGCCCAGCAATGTGCTAGGGCTAAGAGGCGTCTATGGGAAGATATTCAGACGTTAAAGAACTCTCTTCCGGGTTTTGGGTTATATTCGGGGATTTTAATGCACCGAGGACAGGCGAAATTCGGGTTTTAATCCTTTAGAAGCTAATTACTTTAATAACTTCATATTTTTCTTCAGGTCTCCTGGAATACACTATTAAAGGTAGACGTTTAGATTCCGCAAAGGTAATAGCTCAAGGGTGAAATTGAGCAAAATCGATCGTTTTCTAATATGTCACCACTCACCAGTTCATTGTCTCACTGCTCTTCCACGGTATTTATTCGACCACTCCCCTATTGTATTGGTTATGGATCCATTGGATTTTGTACCTATTCCTTTTCGGGAGTTTAATTCTTAGCTGGATAGACCCAATCTTGATTTAACCATCAAGAAGTCTCTCAACTCATGGAAGGCACCAAAGTTTTATGGACCAAGAAAGTTTGGTTTAGCAATAATATTCCTCGGCACGGGTTTGTTCTATGGATGGCTATGAAAGTAAACTTTTAACCCAAGGCCAATCGATTAGATCGATGTTGCAGTAACAGCAATATAAGCTGTATTTTTGCAACAAAAAACCTGAGTAACAGCCATCGACACCTATTTTTACAGCAAAAACGAACATAAAGTACAATTTAAATAAATGGCTCTTAAATTTGATGGGAAAATTGGTCATTTGCAGAAATTTGAAAGTCATAGAGCCGGGGTTATAAATGCCATTTGTTAATGAGTCCGGACAAAACAAATTCTGGTCAAAGTTGACTTTTTGTAAATTTTGGATGTCATGCATTTGTATTATGTAAATGCATTCGAGAATACAGCCAGCACCGAGGAAACTGGTCAGCAACCTTTGGGTTGGATGATGCATGCGGCTGCAGCTGAGAACATGGCTTGATTGATCCTGTCAAGTTTAACCGGTCAGCAGCCTTTGGGTTCATGTGGACCAAAGAGATCTACCTCTGATTCAAACCTTCAGCATTCAGAGTTGTGATAGCACACATGTATGATTTTATAACATTAATGCAGTTTAGATATTTCGCCACATACATAAATGGGCTAAAGTTTGACTGACGCACTAGTTCTGGTATCTTACAAGATCTTTGAAACCTTGGTATATGCAACAAGTTTGACATTTATGGCTTTTGTTATCTAAGTTGGGAGTTAGATTTGTATTTTCATACTATTCATACATTTGAGTTAATGGCCTGTAATCAAGCTTGTTTTTTATTGATTGCAAGCTGCAACATCCATGTGTACACTGGGGGTAACTGCATTATGTGTGTTGCTTACATCAATCATTATGATTTCACTCTATTATTTATGGATTAGAACACTGGAATGCTAAGTGAGGTGAGATTTCAAATCTTTTCAGTGATACAGGAGTGCTAAGCCAATTAGAAGTGGAGAGTTAGTAACAACTCGATAATGGTACGTTTATAATATCAACTTAATTGTTTTATCAATTTTGTATAACATTATTACATTAATGCAAATCTCATTCCTAAATGAACGAGAAAGACTTGATTAACCTCCTCAAACTACAAGAAATCCCTGAACATGCTTAAAGCAAACAAGAACTTCGTTGCAACACAGAAACAGACTAAAGGGTTGGAATTGAAACCCATCGGTCCAAAAGACAAATGACAGGATTAGTTCTTGCGTAACAAGAAATAAATCAGACTTAGAACAAGATGAAAACCCTCAACAACCCTTACAATTAAATACTAGGGGTACTCGTATGCCTATAATTCTTCAACAAACATAAAGGTTATTAGTATTTCAGTATTCTAACTTCTCTCAGTTGTAACATTGAAGAACCAACAAAAAAAACAGTATATAGAGAATACGAGTGTATGTGTAAAGCTTCAAGGAGAAACAAAGATGACTCTTTGTTTCCACTTTGGAACACTTGAACATACTATATACGAACTCCACAATGGCTTTAGTCCTCAAGCTTTTGATCATCTTCACTGCAGCGCTTCTAAATTTCTTCGTTTCCTGGGCACCGCTTCCGCTTTCCCTTTTTTATTGTTATGCCCCAAATACAAAAATAAAATTCAACAAAATAAGTCTTAAACAAAGAAAGTTATAAGCCTAAATTGATATTTCAACAGATAAGTACCTTGGGTGCAGCACCAAATCGTACTTTTGTTGGGAGAAAGCTCTAAATTTGCTTATTTCTCCTCTAACTGATACGAAAAGAGAAAAGGTAATATGTTAATTAGCATTCATGAAAATCCATTTTGGATGAAGTTGTAATAGCATATTGCTATGCGAAGAAATGATTGTTTAAACGATTTATCAAAATGAGACAAGTGTATATATCTCCTTTAGGCTAACCCAAGTGTAATATTATATAATAGTGTATCAATATATTTAGAGTGAACTGCGATTTTCGTCATTGTGGTTTGTTTAAATTTGCTATTTCAGTCCAAAAGTATAAAATTTGCTATTTTCATAACTAGTGTTTCATTTTCATTGCAATTTTCGTCCTTTTCGTTAACATATTTTGAACTGAAATAACATATTTAAACAAACCAGGGGACAAAAATCGCAATGAAAACGAAACCTTATTCAGGAAATTTGCAACGTAAATGAAACCTTAAGGACCAAAATAAAAAATATTAACTTTTGGACTGAAATAGCGAATTTGAACAAACCACATGAATGAAAACCGCAGTTCTATATTTATTATAAACATACAGACAGAACGTAGGGGGCCACTGTGCTGTAGGATGTATTCTCCCGTGGTTGTTTGAAAAGCAGAGAGATCTCCACCAATGATGTGATTCCATGACTTGTAATAACCCAACACATCTTCATTCATTCTTCCATTATCATAAACAATGCCTACCCCATACTCGCCAATAATAGCAAGCGGATACCAGTTGTGCTGTTCTGATAAGGAAATAGTAAGTTGGTCACCATCTTCCATCTCATTCTTCCCAAACATCCAGTGGCTTAGATATATTAGACGGTCTTCAGCTACCCTGATATCGAAAGGATGACGGAGGTATGACCAGCTATTGTTCTTTGTTAAATTCCGAATTACTATCTTTGGTAACACGTAAATGTTATTTGAGTATGATGATAAGTTGTCTAGTATACAACAGAAATTCAACCCTCTAAGTTTGTTAGGAGATGATGGGATGGTAAATGATAGTGATGATCCCTTGCTTCTGCAACTAATCCAGTTTGACATCTCTTTCCCCTTATAAATTGTGCTGAATATTCCCAATTCATAATACATCTGTCAAGTAAAATCTGAATTCATTAGTTCAAAACACATATAACATTCAATTCACATATGGATAGATAGTTAATCAGAAGAAACCTGGATTCCGCATCTCTTTTTTCCTAATCTGTCTATAAACGTCAAGTGTTGATATTTTATCATCTCAAAATTAGCCCATCCCAAACTACATAACACCTCATCCTTAACACGTGCTAATTCTTGGATTTCAATAACGCCTTCAACTACCAAAGCGGCATGCTCTGGTGCATTCAAATCCAGATTGAGTGGGGACATCTCTGGATTAAATTTCATTTCCTGCAGCCTATCCAGCTTTCCACATTGCAACTGTCTTAGTGAACTTGGAGGATGCTCGACTGTCTCTAGCAACTTACATTTTTCCATACTAAGTTTCTCAAGCCTAGGAAGGGTTCTCACACAACTGGGCATTGAAACAATTGGATTACCATCTAACCTTAATTCCTTTAAATTGGATAGGCTACTGAAGTCCATGGGAAAGGATTTGTTTGACAAGTTATTATTTCTAAGCGACAAGTGTACTAATGATATCGGTAAACAATTCACGAAGGACCTAAGATCTATTGGTATAACCTCAACACTGGCAGAGGAAGAGATTTGTGAGTTTATGGCAATGTTGTTCACCTCAATCACTTGTAGCGAATCCATATCCCTTGTCTCAATGGGGAAAACAGATAGATCACAACCATTTGATAAAATTGTTCTGACCTTCTTTAACATACTAATAGTTTTAGGGAGCTTTTTAAGCTTCTTGCAGTTACTCAGATCAATGAAGACTAGTTCAACACAATGTTTTATGGATTCACAAACCTGAATTAAACTTGTGCAGTTTGAAATTATCAGCCTCTCAAGTACCGGGAGTTCATAAAAGCCACCAATACTGTGAAGTTGGTCACAGAAACTCAGAACAAGAATCTTCAGTGATCCAAGCAATCGCGTTTCATTTGAGCTTGATCCACTCAACCCCTGAAGTAGAGATGAGTTTTTGTACATAGTGAGTGAATTTCATTTACTTAATAAAGAATATCAATAAAAAGTGAAGTAATTGATCAAAATCTATTAGTTACCTTTAGTCTGCTCAGAAGTCGTTGTGAGCTACTGTAAGACATGTCAAATGACTGGATATTGCTATGTGACATGTCAAGAATAACCAGATTCTCCATCGGTAGTTCTGAAGGTACAGACTTTAAATGAAAACCATTCATACACAACCATCTAAGTTCTTTCGAAATATCCTTAAAAGACCCATTCATTTCCACATAATTGAGTTGTAGAAGTTTTAAATTATCCATCTTGCTCAATGCATCTGTTTTCAGCTGTAATGACCCACTTAACTGTTCTTTCTCAAGCATTCTCATGTCAAGAGTAAGCCCAAGAACATTTTCTGTGCCCCGAGAACAAGGGAAAAAAATCGTTTACACATATATAAACAAAGAAATTACTTGGAACATGCAAAACTACAAAAACATATACATGGCTCTTGCTTTTTTTTGTTTCAGCACTTTGAGTGACTCCTCGTGACAGCATAATCTACTACGCTCCCATGGCTTGTCAGGAGCTTCCTGGCGCACTAAATCTCTACCCATCTCTTGAACCAATTGATGCATCATCAACTCGTTGTACCGCCCGATACTAAGAAGGCATCTGTCAATGAGTTTTGTGATCCCAAATCTTGTGTTTATATCAAATGCATTCAGTATTGTTTCAGTCACATCTCTGTCCATTCCCACAAAAAAACACGCAATGTGCTTAAACAAGTCCTTATTATTTTGGAATGGCAAAGAGTCAAAGCTCCTCTTCAATGCCATGTTAATATGAGAATGAGGTTCTTTCTTTAGAACTTTTATACACTCTTCCCAATATGCCACGTCTCTATTATGCAGCGAACTTCCCAAAAGCTTAAGAGCCAACGGATGTCCTTGACAATACTTCACGAGCTTTTCTGAAACCCTTGTATAACCTTCTTTTGGCTTTTGGCTCTTGAATGCATGAATGCATAAAAGCTCTAGCGATTCAACCTCGTGTAAGCCATTAATTAAGACCTTAATATGCTTAGGTTGGACTTCTGGGTTAAATAATGCGCAACTTTCTGTTAAAGATGCATCCTTGGTCGTAATTATGATTTTGCTTCCTGGATGTAAACATTTGTTTCCAAGTAGAGCATCCAACTGGTCGGGACTACCAATATCGTCAAGCACTACAAACACCCTTTTACGGGCTAATGCATTCTCAAACTTAGAGGTGTATACAGAGACATCATTAACTTGTAATGAATTTATTTTTGAAATGTCTCTGTAAAGCTGCTTTTGTAAATCAAGCAATCCACTAAAGCTTTCGTTACGCTTTGCATTGATGCCTTCAATAAAGCTGCTTTTGTGGAATTTACAAGATTGTATCTCAAAAACATATTTCGCTAAAGATGTTTTCCCAATCCCACCCATTCCTACAACTGTAAGAATATCAGCAGCATGACAGGAACCATCTGTCAACCATGACTTAATGAGATTGATGTAATAGTTCCTCCCGATTGGAGTATTACTTAAGCGCACGCCTAGTCTGTGGTGGATGTCGGTAACACAACTTCTTCAATAAGCTCTCTCTCTTTCCTAAAAATTGATTTCAATGGGAAATATGATTGTGATACTAGACAATCAAATCTAAAGAGATATGACAATTCAAACATCCAAACCAATATCCAAACATCTAAAAGAAAAAACAAATGATTACCTGCTCTTTGCATCTTTCCCTTTTAAATCAGCAACTTCTTTGAGTGCTCTCTTCCATAACTCGATCTTTTGAGTCCACTGATTCCTTTCCGTTGCATTTGTTTCTGTCTCCATCCTCTGTTTATGTGCCTCCATTGCTTCCCCGAAGCAGTTAAGTTGCTTTCTGACATCGGTTGGCTCGACATGATAGAAGATGGGGATAACAATTTGGTTAAAGCTCCTCCGTTGCTCGAGGATTAATACCAATTCATCTAGGCACCATGTTGATGAAGCGTAATTCTTGGACAAAACGATAATAGAAGCTCTAGATGACTTGATGGCACTTTCCAATTCTGGTCTCAGCTGCAGTCCAGTTTCAATTTCTTCATCATCAAAAAGGTTGCGAGATTAGCATTCCGGAGTGCATCATAGAGGTGGCTGATGAAACTAAGACGTGTGTCAACCCCTCGAAAACTTAAAAACACGTCGTATTGATAGTTATCGTTTGTGGATGAAGAAGATGAAGTTTCGGTACTGAGAAGAACCATTAGGAATTATTGGAAGGTATGATTGATCACAGAGAAAAGGATAAGATTCATACGAACATAAATGAATATGTTTATCAAGGAAAATGGAAGACAGGTCAACTGTAGTTTCATGGAACCTACCCATCTTTTACTTGCAGGTTTCCATGAACAACAGATGAAAAACTTCCAAAACTCATGATTGTCGCTTTTCAATTAATAAAATTAATGGACATATTACAAATGTATGATGATTTCGTTAAAAGTAATAAACTAATAATTAACCAAAGATGGAAAAAAAAGTAAAATTTTATAATTTCTAATCATGCATGCCTAATCGCTTGCAAAATAAAGTAAAATTTGAACCCAAGTGAAAACATATATACAATCTCAAAATCAGAACTGTGTAGTTTACTTTAGCTTCATTTATTGAGTTAAAACCACTACAAACCTTTTTTAAAGAAAAGCAATAACCATTCAACTAAAGTATCAAAGATTTCAAATTCTATTTCCTAGTCTTGGCATTTGAATTTTTCTTGTCAAATTAAAAATAAGGGGTTATTTGAGATTTCTTATTTTTGCTTCTTATAACTTATAACTTATGGGTTATAACTTATAAGATATTTGAAAAGTTGGGTATTGTGAGTGTATAAGGTATAAGTTACAACATTGTAACTTATATCTTATGTCTTATATAAGGTAAAGGAGGTAAAATAAGGAATCCCAAACACCCCTTAAATACTCTTACTTCAATGCAGATAATAATTTCTCATTTAAAAATCACTATCAACTATTCAATCTTTAAATTATTTTTTGTCTCAATGGACCACCGTCAAAAAACACTTAACGTCGTTAAGTTTTTTCCGAGTTTCAAACCGATGTTTTAAGGCTTTTGATCGGAAGAAGGATGCGAGTCGACTGATATAAAACTTATCTTGAAATGATGATCTAATGACGAAATAATGTTTCAATTCAGGTGTTTTGAATTTCCAATTAACAAAAATCAAGTCATTGAATCACCGTTTTGAGATAAGTTTTACATAAGTCATGAATGAGAGTTTTGAACACCGGTGAATCCTAATTAACGCCTTTCACTTTTGAATAGATGTGACTATAACATGAAGTAGAGATAAGTGAGAAAGACGGTTAGGGGTGGGACGACCACTCTCCTTTAAGATATAAATAAAATTAGTGGTTTATCCGGCGCGCTGCATTGAGACATGTTAGGTTGGTAAAACCCGGGCAATGATACACCCAAACGTTGTCGGTCCTGGACGTTAATGCGGTAAGTCGACGCAAATTTGGTCGGTTTCGGTTAAGTGTGTTATGATACCAGAACTAAAAACTAATAATAAACATATAAACTTTGAGGTGGATCAATTGAGTGGCGTCAGTCGGTAAAACTCGGGCGTTGGATCCGGAATATCGGAGCATTATTGATCCCGGAAGTTGAGGCGGTGAGTCTACGCAAATTCGGCCGATTTCCGTCACATTGGTTACTATACTGAAACTAAAACAAAAACAAAATTGGCATTAAGTAGGTTTTCATTACGTTCAATGTACCAGAATTAAAACAAAATGTCGTAAATCTACGCAAATTTGGTCGGTTTGTGTCGCGTTTGTTATGATACCGGAACTAAAACAAAAATGGCATTCAGACAGTTTCATTATGATACCAGAAGTAAAAAAAGAAGAAGCAAAATGTTGTGAAACCCCAACGTTGAAACTCGGGTGTTGGTAAAACCCAAACGTTATAATGGTGAGTCGATGCGAATACGGACTTTATCGTTTATTCTCGTTACAGTATAGAAACCGTCAGCAAAACTTAAGCGTTAAAACATTAAAAATAAATTCGTTAAATTAAGAATTAACATATAAAAAAAATAAATACTCGATGTTTCTTTAATCGCTAAACCATGGCGGTTGTAAAACCAAGCGTTGTCAATTCCGGGCTTTGAAGCCGTAACTCGACACGAGTTTGGTCGGTTTCGGTTACTTTCGTTACGGTACTGGAGCTAAAAAATGGAAACAAAATATTGAAAAATGAGGTTGACCTGTTGGTAATCAGCGAACAAATCACACAATACACAATTGAATAAGAACAAGATGATATACACAAACTGATTCTTGAATTAAAATACTGAAAATATGCGATTGAACATACTGAATACATGAATGTTAATTTGTCTGACATCATTCCTTATTTATAAACCAAATACTTACATATTAACCCTACTAAATACAATAATTACAATAAGACTCCTATACTTAATATAAAGTTTAGTTTAAATATCAATACTCCCCCTTAAACTAAAATTAGTTTAAGTGAGGTCTTCGTTTCTTCAAGATCTGGTTGCAATCACAGTAGCGTTGGTTCGTCATCTTCATCCCGTATCAAGTTTGTCTCCTCCCTTCTTTTCCAATTTGGACATTCATGCCTGAAATGCCCACGTTCATTACACTTGAAACATTTTATGTGATCCTTGTCCTGTTGGGCTTGATTTCCTAGTTTATTCTTCCAAGTCTTCTCATACTTGACTCGACAGCATTCTTTGTTTCCTTGTTTTGAACTTTCATGACCGCAATGTTCCCACTTTTGTTCCTTTACTTTCTCTTTTCCTTCTTCTTTAGTGAACAAAAGTCTGTCATGCATGTCTACCTCCTTGTTTTTCTTCTTGGTGCGTTCCTCGAAAGCCTTTAACCTTCCAACGGCTTCTTGGAATGGCATTACACCAAGATCCACAAACTGCTCGATCGCAGGAACAATCTGTATGAATTTTTCTGGCACAGAATTGAGTAGCTTTCGGACCAGTTTCTTGTCATTCATGGTATGCCCAAGATTGCTCGCTTGTAATGCAACCTCACTTATTTTCCCGGCATACACATCAAGCGACTCGTCAACACCCATTTTTAGAGACTCAAAATCTGACTCGAGTGTTTCCAAAGCGCGCTTCTTTAACTCTGTCAACTCCAACATGTCGAACCTTTAATGCGTCCCAAATTTCTTTGGCCGAAGTAAAATTAGCAATTTGCAATACCATGTTTTCTAGAATCGCTTGGAATAGTAATGCAATTGATTATCTTTTTTCTCATTAACTTCGCTGCCCTCTTTTGGTTCGATGGCTTCCCAAATTCCATGGACGTTAAAGATCGATCTGATCTTTATAGCCCAAATGGTGTAATTTGTGGAGTTTAACACAGGGCATTGAAAACTCATTGATGTCCCTCCTTCCTTTGAAGTCACAACTTCTTTATCCTTGGACTCGACCATTTTACGAGTTTTCTTTTTCCCAATCTTGATAAATTGACAATTACAAATTTAGAAAAATTTGTTGTCAACTTTAATCTAAACAGTATTCGGTTATAAACAAACCAACTGTTAATCCCAGAAATAGTGAACGGGTTTTTTTAAACCAACTATTTCAACAACAATGGTACTCGGGTTTTCTGATCACAATGTAAATCAAAACCAGACCGTTTTCTACCAAGAATAGTACACGGGTTTACCAATGCAAGGCAAAACCAACTGTTTGTTTCAACCAACAATATTACTCGGGTTTATCCGTTGCCTAAGAAGACTATTCTAAACACTAAAAACAACTGTTTTTTTAACCGAGATGAATAGTACACGGGTTTAACAAGGCAAGCCAAAACCAACTGTTTGTCTCAACCAACAACAGTACTCGGGTTTATCCGTTGCCTAAGAAGACTATTCTAAACACTAAAAACAACCGTTTTTTTTTACTGTTGGTAATCAGCGAACAAATCACACGATACACAATTGAATAAGAACAAGATGATATGCACAAACTGATTCTTGAATTAAAATACTGAAGATATGCGATTAAATATACTGAATACGTGAATGTTAATTTGTCTGACATCATTCCCTATTTATAGACCAAATAATTACATATTAACCCTACTAAATACAATAATTACAATAAGACCCCTATACTTAGTATAAAGTTTAGTTTAAATATTAATATCAGGTGACGTTGGTTGGTATAATTCGAGTGTTTGTAAAACTTAAGCATTGCCGATCCTGGTCATTATGATTGTATCTACACGAATTTATTCAGTTTCTATTATATTAGTCACAGTATCATAACTAATACGGTAACGCCAAATAACCTCGTAATTTAACGGCACCAAAGTTTGTAGTTGTTATCTATATTAATTTACAGTTAAAAAGCTATGCGGAAACGAGGATTGGCGCGTGGGTGTACAACCACACAAAAAAAAGAAAAAGATAAAGTGGATGGTGAAAAGGACGCGTGTCAAATAAAACAAAATAAAAATAACCCGCAGGTGACGGTAGCAAAAGAAACAGACAGTAGCAGCATCATCAGTACTTTACTTGTGCTATTCAGTGTCACAAAAATAAATATATAAATAAAACCCTCAAAACATTATTATTATAATAATAATATTACATAAATTAGATACATACACATCTGTATATCTATCTGTCCTGTCCTGTCCTGTCCTGTCCTGATTCATCATCTATATCACCCCCCCTTTCTTTCCGTCCCCTCTTTCAGACTTTGATGAATCACTTATTCAATTATTAGGGTTTTATAAGGTACGCATCAACAAATTAACCCCCTTTCTTTGATTGATTCAAGTTTATTTATCATGGGTCACTTTTATTTCATATGGGTTTTCTTTACTGATTCAAATCCCCCAATTTTTTTAGGTTTATCAGTACTTGATTTGATCAGTTTTTATTATTTTAATTAGATTGCTTAAATATTTTGATCTTGTGTATAAGAGTTTCATTATTTGGTTGTATTTGTATACATATATCTATAGTTGTTATATGTTAAAGATTGTGTCTTTGTAATATATTTGTGGTGTTTTTTTTTTTTTTGTTGCTTGTTGTTAAGCTCAGATACTACTAGAAATGGCGGCCGAACTTGTGAATGCAGCAACAAGCGATAAGCTAACGGAAATGGATTGGACAAAAAGCATTGAAATTTGTGAACTAGTCGCGCGTGATCATAGGTAACGGTCGAAACTTATCCTCCTGTGTGTGGTTGTGTTGGTTAATAAATCTAAAATCATGTGTTTGCAGGCAGTTGTCTTTGATGTTATTTTTGATATGATCCAAATAGGATGACTATATGGGAATACTTTTGATGTTTTTGTTATTATATGCGCAGAGTAATTGCTTATTATGTATAAAGGGATGTCAATGTAGACGTATTTGCATCATTAGAAATGTTATGGAAATTTAGTTTGATTCCATGATACTTGAAAATTTTCCATTTTGAGGAGTTAATTAGTATAGTGTCCTGTTATGTGTATGTTATAAATACGGAATGGCTTTTTTACCATATAAAAAGGGACCGATTTTGTAAATTTATTTGTGCCATCAGTTTAGGGTTTCAGGGTTTGAGATCATTCATATCTCATAATGCGTGAAATTTATTTCGATTCTATTAATACCCTTTATTATGATGTCCCGCATAATTGTCTTCTTTTTTCCTTTTTGATGATATTCAATGATTGGTATGTTAATTCTACATATAACATTCGAAACCTACACTGTTGCGGTAATCTCTTGAATATACAGTCATTGCTCTTTTAGCTCACAATTAACTCGCTGTATTTCGGTATACATATTGGTCTACTTTGTTTCTTAATGTGTAATATGTTATTAAAAATATTCATATAAACCTTTTTTGTAAACCTTTTGTAATTGAAACACTGACTGCAACAAAAGAGAAAAACAAAGCAAGGGAGCATGACAAAATAAACACAAATCTGAGTTCACTTCTATTTTTTGTCATAACTTGAATAATAAATACTTCTATATCCATTGTGATTTGACAAATATTTTATTTTCATGCCTGTTGGTATTAATGTTGTGAGCAAGACTTATAATATGTTACGCATCGGTTATTAGGAGATAAGTATATTAATATTTTATTAGATAAGTTTAATATTGTTTATTAATTATTAGATAAGTTTATTTTAGATAAAAGAGTAGGGTATAGATTTATTTAGGATAGGGCTTCTGGTTTGTCATTTTGATTATTGATTAGTGATTCTGATATCTTTGGAGAGTTGGTTACCTCTCGAAAGTAAAACATGAGAGAGCCAATCCACCTCTTTGAAAGTCGATTAATCTATTTTGGTATTATCATGATACTAATACTATATAGAATCCTCCGTGTCCTAATATTAATACACAAAGTTATGCTCCACCTTCATCTTCCAATAAAGTCTATATATCAGTAAAAGTTTATGTTTTAAGCCCGAATAGTCAAAATTTTGTGGTTTAAACTATAAAGGAAAACTTTAAAATGACATACATCCTTATTATGCCCGCTAATTCGTATTGGATTTTTCAAAAACAACATACTGTCCAGTTATAGATATGCCTAACATTGCTTACACATACAATTTACTTGCCATATCGATGTGTTTAACTTTACAGGCAAGCTAAAGACGTCATTAAAGCCATCAAAAAGCGACTGGGAAGTAAGAGCAAAGACACTCAACTATATGCTGTTATGGTGAGTTATTAAATCTGTGTATAATTTCATGAACATGTTGCCTTTTATATCTTGAGTTTTCCGACTAATGTTTCGGCTTTTATTGATTTTTTTTCAGTTGCTAGAAATGTTGATGAATAATATTGGAGAACCAATTCACACACAAGTGATTGACAACGGGATCCTCCCTGTACTTGTTAAAATAGTAAAGAAAAAGGTATATTTATTCCTTCTAACTGTGATGTAGTGTTATATTTGGAATTTCAGATCTACGCATTTAAGTTCTTTTTTCTATTCTTTCATCAGTCTGATCTGCCTGTACGAGAGAAAATATTTCTTCTTCTAGATGCAACACAGACATCTGTTGGCGGAGCTTCCGGAAGGTTCCCTCAGTATTACAATGCATATTATGATTTGGTGGTAGGTTTATATACATTTGAGCTGCCACATATTTGACTATCATATGGTAAAATGTAATCATCTTCTCTTGATATTATTGTGTTGCCAGAGTTCTGGAGTAACTTTCTCTCAGAACCCGAGACCTGAAGTTCTTCCAAAAAACCGTTCAACTTCAGATAGCAGTAAAAGCAACTCGAGCAACGGTGAACCTGCAACCGCTGTGCATGACCGGAGTGCACCACAGGAGGCCCCACCACCGGTTCCTGAATCTAGGTACGTGTCCCAGTAATTATGTATAAAACAGTAACAGAATAAAATAAATGAGGCTTATCAATTATTACTATTATTGTAATATACTAATATTTCTGTCTGCTTGATTAATTACATATTTGTTACCGTCTATCTTTAAACAGTATTGTTCAAAAAGCTGGATCTGCACTTGAAGTCTTAAGAGATGTTCTTGATGCCATTGATGCCAGATATCCAGAGGTACTCGAGTCGGGTTGTTTTTTACATTTTAATATTAATATATTGATACTAATGTTATTTTTATTTGTATTATTTTGCACAGCAAGCCAAAGATGAGTTCACCCTTGATCTAGTTGAACAGTGTTCATTTCATAAGCAACGGGTGATGCATCTTGCAGTTACATCTCGGTAAGTTGTTTTTGTGTGGATATACATATACTAAGAAGAAATATTAAAATGCTAACATTGATGTTTTATAAAGTGCAAAGACACACGAAGTCATACCTTTTGATTATTTTGTTTGGTTGTTTTAGGGATGAGAAAACAATATCTTAAGCAATAGAGTTAAATGATCAGCTACAGAAGGCGCTTACAAGACATGATGACCTTGTTTCTGGTAGACCGATGTCTACACTAGCACATGTTGATCATGAACAGGCAGAAGAAGAAGAAGATCCCGAACAACTCTTCAGAAGGTACGGATAATACTGTTATTTATACTAATATAAATAAAGTTTGTTTCATAGCGGGTTGGGTTGGGTTGACCTGCCACTTACCCATGAAAACTTTTATATTATCATTTTTATGCAACCAAAAAGATTAATATCAAATATACCCAGTGTTTACTCATTTCATTAAGTGCAGTTTATAATATAACCATTATACCCTTCTCGTTTTCCTTACCCTCCAAACTCTTATATCCTAATACATGATTTAATAGAAGGGTATAAATATCATAAATCTAAAAATGGGTATATTTGATATTATGATTTTTTTTCTTGTGTGGATATATGAAAGTATCCCAATTTTACAAGTTCGTAATAAAATATAACCCAAATTGACATTTTTCAAGTAATGTAAATCACGATACGAGATTATTATCATAAACCCTAACTGATATAGATAATTACAACAAACCCTGACTAACATATGTGATCCGATAATGTAGTGGTGGCAATTGAACCGTTTATGATAAATGGGTTGTTTTTAACAATATTAGTCAAAATGGGTATTGGGTAGACCTGAAAATTTTGCCTAGAATGGAAAGGGTTTAATGGGAGTCTATTTTATACATGTAAATCGGCTTTTGAAAATAAATTAGATATTTATTGTAATATTGTAGCTCTTTACAATGAAAGTTGTCACATTAATTACTTCCAAAATTCGATAAAGAAATACGGTAAATTAATTTCCGTGCAACCCAACCCGACCTTATCTTTTTCAAACCACGCTAAAATTGGCCCATTTTTGTCCAAACCAGTTACCAGTCTTGACCCATTAGTCACCTCTAGTTTAATATTCTCTCTTTGAATATCTTCTTGTTATACATCTAAAGTTCATATTTTTTTTAACTAAACAACTGCAACCTTGACAGAATGAGAAAAGGAAAAGCTTGTGTAAGACCCGAGTCTGAGAATCACCAACCAGACCGTCCTTTAGGATTGCTTGGGTCCTCAGTCCCACCAGACAGGCTTAACCGACCATTTATCAGGCCCATCAGTCTGGAGCCAAAACAAGAACCAACCACAGCCCTACCATCTGCAGCTGTATCACTCCCACCCCCACCTGCAAAACATGTTGAAAGGGAGAGATTCTTCCAAGAAAACAAGAATGACGGTTCTGCCCTTGGCGGTCACATGAGGGGTCTCTCTTTACACAGCCGAAACGCCAGCAGTTCTCGCAGTGGCAGTTTTTACTTTAGTGATTGATGCAACAAGAAGTCAAAGTTTATGATGTGGTTTTGATGTTTGGGGTTATGACCATGGTGAAAGTATGTATATGTTGAATATGAATTGTTTTTCTTTTATACAAATTGTGATATGTGAATGAGGACAAGGGGATAGGGGGTGTTTTATTGAGTCAGATAGCTGATGTTAGAAGTGGTTAGTGTTTGTCTGATTATGGGATTTTATTTATATGGTGGATTCTTTTATTATTGTGTGTTTTTGTTTGGTCAATGGGAATTATTTTATTATTTGTTGAGGTTAGGCATGGGGAGATTGTTATTTCTAATCCAAAATATTTATTTTGAATATCTGTTTTTTAATTGATTAATTTTATATTAGAATGAGAGGTCTTCACAAGTATGTGTGGTGGTGAGTTATTTGTATATGTATATATTTTACATCATAACCACATCCAAATAACAAGCCCAAATAGTGTCTTTTAACTACCCAAAACATCATTATTTTACATCATAACCACATCCAAAGATCTATTAATACCAACATAGCCTGGACTCTTTAGTACATTTATGTATGTGGAACATCAAAATTACATTAATGTTACAAAATCATGTATTTATATCATCACAACTCTGGATGCTGAAGGTTTGAATCAGAGGTAGAACTCTTCAACCTATACGAACCCAATGGCTGCTCACTGGCTAACCTTGACAGGATCAACCGAGCTATGTTCTCAGCTGCAACAGCACTAGTTTCCATGGTGCTGGCTGCATTCTCAAACGCGTTTACATAATACAAATGCATGTCATCCAATATAAACGGAGCAAACTCCTCAGGAGCATGATAATGAGGGTATGCACCCCAGTTGATTCTCATTGTCTCGTTCCTTATACTGCCAATAATGTATCAAGTAAATCGCAGTATTAACATATATCAATGATTCAAGTCCATGGTCATATGTACAATAAATAAATTAATTAATTAATTAAAAATGTGATCTAGGGTTACCTAAATATTTGATCCAACAATGCATCGGTCAAACTTTGACGGGAGAATAACTTGTAAGTAAAGTCATTCGCGCTGTGTTCTTTTAGCACAGAAATGCATGTAAATGGAAGATTGTCGCTCTCTATGGTCCCAACCAATTCTGGAATGTCTGATACTGAATTTAATCCAAAGTATGCCTATGCAAAAGAATAAACATTATTATGTATGCAAGTTTGTAAATTGATTATAATAAATCTGAAAAATAATAAAGAACTCACTGGATTTAAGCAGCCTCTAACAAAGGTAGCATGTGTATGTTGTAATTTTCTTTCTGGGATATAAACTTGAGGGGTGAACTGAGTGGTCAGTTCATCTAAAGGGGTGGCAACAACCGTGATTTGGCACGTGTAGCTGTTTCCATTGGTGGAGTTGAGCTCGTAAAAGCCACCAACATTTGTGACTGATGATATTTCTTCTTGAAGATGCAGAGTAACATCCGATTGGTTGATTAATCCAGCAGCCATCTGCCAGTTTCCTCCTTCAACTGACCATAAATCTCCTCCTGATCCAGCCAAAGAAACAGCACCGGCAAGTCCACTGATTTTTACACTTTGACAGTAGTTGATTCTTGTTATAACCTGCAAAATGCTTATATTTCTACTTCAAGATGATTATAATCATCACCAAAACAATATCACATAGCATCGTAAGTTTCTCAGACTAGATCAAACCACACAACATATATTCATAAAAAAAGTTGGTTTTATGAAAACATATAACTTACAGTAATAAGCTCTTGTATGAGCAGAGGAGAGAATTTAAGACCTAATAATTCTTCTTCCAATGTCTGTGTTGTCAAGTTGTACAAGTCTGCCCATTTGAGCATATCCTCCACATTGCTAAAAACTGGTCTAGACTCCTTGCTTTCATAATACCTTAAGAAATTATCAACTGTAACCTGTCATATAACCATGGAAACTGAAACTGATAAGCTAACATTTGATATAGGTCTTCTCGTTTACGTCTGTTTATGTTCATTCATGTTTGTTTGCATATGTTTGTTCATGAGAAGTTTTTTATAATTAATTAATTTTAAAGACTATTCTTATCTTATCATATAGGTTTAAGCAAAAATTATTAACTATAAAACCAAAATTTATACGAGGATAACATATGCATATGAATGTTAAAGAACGTTAAAAAACAACACAAACGTGGTAACAGGACTGAACCGTTAACACACGCCATTCTCGGTTAGCCATATCAAATAAAGATTGTTTGTGCTAATTTGTGTTCGTGAACCGTTTACGAACAAGCTCATTTCCTTAATGAACAAACACGAACAAGAAATTTCGTTCGTTAGGTGTTCATGAACCGTCCGCTTGTCCGATAAAAACTTAATGCACAAACATGAACAATGCCTTGTCTGGTTCGGTTTGTTCACAACCTTACTGAACATCATTAGATTAAAATATAATTTCAAACTATCAACTGTAACCTATATCATATAGCCATGGAAACTGAAACTGATAAGCCACCTATCACTAAATATGTTAATCCATCAATATCACAACTGCATACAAGCTGAACTTCACTAGGGTAATATAATTTCAAATTACCAACTGCAGTTATTTTAATCCAACCCGTTCCGACCCGAACAAAAAAAACCCTTTTCTAATTGACCCATTTCGACCCAAACCCGTGACCCGAACCAACCCGACCCGATCCGTTTTGACCCGGATAAGTTCCAACCCGAACCCAACAAAAAAAACATTTTTTAATAGACCCGTTTTGACCCAAGACCCGCACCAACCCAACCCGACCCGTTTGCCACAACTAAAAAACTACCTCAACAAAATTGTTCATCTTGAGAAGCGAAACCCCATATCGAAACAGCATCCGAATCGAATTCATAAGCGACACAAAGTACTGCACCACCTGACTCTTGGAACCCGAATCAATCGTCTTGAACAAAAAATTTTCACCATCCCAAATCCCAAGCGAAATCGAGCTTTCAGAAGCTGAAGGCCCGTTGACTTTGAGATTCAACATATGGGTAAAGTTCAAAGCATGGTAATTTTTCGGGTGGAGAATAGAAGCACCGGCTTCGAAAGTATCTCCGGCGATGGTGACGGTGGCCATACGGCCGCCGACGACGGAGTGACGTTCGAAGATTCGGATACGGGAGACAGTGGTGGTTGGAGAGTATTGGCGGAGGAAGTGGGCGACGGAGGAGCCGCCGATGCCGGATCCGATGATGCAGACATCAGTCATAGGTTGTTGTTGCTGGTCGGAGAGGGTTGTGAAGGTGAGAAGAGAGAGTATTAATATTAATATTATTATGAGAGTGGATGTGAACATGTTGGTAATCATCACCGGCGGTGATTCAAGATCCGGCGAGTGTACGGGTTTTGATTACTGGAATAGTCGGAATTGGAATACGTGTTTTTTTTTTTTATCTTTTTTAATATATTGTGGTCGTAAAATATTTATATTATGTTATAATATTAGCCCTAACTATAACAAGATTATTAGGGTAATGTGAGAATTCGAAGATAATAAAGAGATCATCACTATCTGTAGCAATATGCATAAGAGAAGATGGAATTTGTTATTCAGTAACTTTTGTTGATGGTCTTCATTATTGTTACATGCGTTAATATTTATAGTACAAACTTTACTATTTCAAACTACTATTGAGGTGACTATTTGGGGAACAAACGTATATGATTGCTTTGAATAAATGGTCATCCAAAAACATGGATAAAATCGTACGTTGAAAAAGTGGTCATCCAAAAAGTGAAAGCGTCGGTGCTTTATAACACTCCCCCTTGGATGACACTTTTTCAAAACTTCGGGGTCTTGAAGTACCGCCTCATTAAAAACCTTGCTAAAGAAAAACCCAATGGGAAAAAGCTTTAGCTAAGGGAAAAAGAGTGCAGTATATAGCTCCCCCTCAAATTGCAGGTCGTTACATTGTTCGTACATGGCGCATGCCAATATCATGAACATGTTTCCTGAATGTTGCTGTGGGAAGTGCTTTTGTGAAAAGATCAGCTGAGTTGTTGCTGGACTGGACATATCTCATTTCAACCTGATTGTCTTTAATAAGGTCTCGAGTATACTCAAAGTATCTTGGTGGTATGTGCTTTGTTCTGTCACTTTTGATATATCCTTCCTTCATTTGAGAGACACAAGCTGCATTATCTTCATAGATAGGAGTTGGAATTCGATCTTTCTCTAGTCCACAAGAAATCAATATGTGTCGTGACATAGATCTTAACCATACACATTCTCTTGAAGCTTCATGCAATGCAATGACTTCAGCATGATTTGAAGATGTTGCAGTGAGTGTTTATTTCTGAGAACGTCATGAAATCGCAGTTCCTCCATTCTTAAATACATATCCAGTTTGAGATTTTGCTTTATGGCGATCAGATAAATAACCTGCATCTGCATAACCAACTAACCATTCTTTTGAATCGTTAGGATAAAATAAACCTAAATCAACAGTTCTTTTTAAATACCGAAAAATATGTTTAATGCCATTCCAATGTCTTTTAGTAGGGGATGAACTGAATCTTGCCAATAAATTAACTGCAAAAGAAATGTCAGGTCTTGTACAGTCAGTAAGATACATAAGTGCTCCAATTGCACTGAGGTATGGTACTTCGGGACCAAGAATCTCTTCATTATCTTCGCAAGGACGAAATGGATCATTGTCAACATTAAGTGATCTAACAACCATCGGTGTGCTTAAAGGATTTGCTTTGTCCATATTGAAACGTTTTAAGAGTTTCTCAGTATAAGTTGTGTGACATCTGACCCGATCCGACCCGACCCAGGTACCCGTTTCTCCGATCCGATCTCTTTCTTTTATGATTTAATATTTATTTATACTTATACTTTATTTTTTTATAATAATAATATTTTCCTTCCAGCCTCTTCCTCTCTTTTCCTTCCCGCCGTCCCGTCCCTCTTCTTCTCTCTTTCCGCCTTCTTTTCCCTCTTGTTGCCGTCCCGCCTCTTTCTCTCTCTTGTCGTCGTTCCGCCCTTACGCCTTGAACCCCTTTTTCTCTTAACTCTTTGCTTGTCCTTTGTTTCTTCCCGCCTAAGGTTGTCTGCGCAGCTCCACGCGCCAGACTCCTTGCAAGGAAGCCTGCGCGAAGACCAGTTGTTCCTGCGATACGCGAGGCGAACTGTTCTCGCAGCGCGCTAAGAATTGTAGTTCTTCCCGCAGCGCGCTAAGAATTGTAGTTCTTCTCGCAGCGCGCTAAGAACGGTAGTTCTTCCCGCGACGCGCTAAGAATTGTAGTTCTTCTCGCGACGCGCTAAGAACGGAAGTTCTTCCCGCGGCGCGCTATGAATGGTAATTCTTCCCGCGGCGCGCTAAGGATAATAGTTCTTCCCGCGGCGCGCTAAGGTTTGCTCTGTCAGCCTTCGCCCTCGCGCGTGCGCTCAAGCCTTCTCGCGCTAAACCCTTTGAGTTTTCTTCTGTTTAATCTAGCCATTTGCTTTTGTGTTGTCTTATCTTCTGTACTGTTGACCTAACCTGCCTTATGTCCGAAAAGTTACTTTCGGCGCAGCATGCGCACCAACCCCATTGGTTGGCAGAAAAAGTGACTGACATTATCTTTGGAGATCTGCTTTTCCATGCTTGACCAGTACCTTTATCTGACCCGCCCATGTTTTTACTGTTACCTGTCAGCTTTTCCTTGCCCCCTGCAGCTGCCATATCTTTTGATATCTTTTGCTTTTTGAATCTTTTGCTTTTTGAGATCTTTTCCCCTTTTCTAGGGATTGTGTTCCCTAGGGTTTCCCTATAAATAATAATCTTATTTTCTTTCTAACACATCACACACAAACACTTAATTTAACCTCCTCCTTGCTCTCTCTGCCGCCTCCCTCTCTGCCTCCGTCTTCCTCCCTGTTCTGTCCTGCTTTTCCGGTAATATATATTATATATAATAATTTACTTATTAATTATGCTAACTTATAATCAAGACATTAAAACAAATCATTAAAACAATAATCTTTAATTATAGGTTAACCTTGCTTGTTTGGTTCTTGCTTTACCTATCTTCACATCGTTTATCAAGTGAGTAATCTCGTACCTAATCCCTTTTTATTTTCAATGTTTTGGGATGTTCATGTTTTCATACAAACTTAGAGTCTTAAACTTATTTATGAACTTTAGTCGCGCAGTATCCCATGTGTTGAGGACGTTTACTTGGCTGTTTATTTGTGTGTGTGCATCATTAACCGCTTTGTTCGGCCTATTCCGAAGTTTTCATGGATCCATTAGATGAACACGGGAGACCTATCGTTTACGGTTTTCTTTGTTTACACTTGCACAGATGTTTTCTTGTTTTTGTGCTCAAATGGGAGCACGGATTGAACTATGAACTATGAGCTATGATCTATTTAGGCTTGATCACAATCTGATTGCACCCTTGTTAAACACCAGACATACACGTGTTGCGTGCAGATTTATTGTTATCTATGTATTGTATTAAACTTGATTTCTCACCAACACGCAAGTGTTTGACGTTTTATTTTAACACATGTTCAGGTTTGCTGTAGCTACATTTGGAGCTTGTGGACACGTAGGACGTTTTTACTTTTGGACCTAGATTAAAATGTATCAAGACAAGTTATTGTTGTTCGAATATTTTGCCTTATAATATAATGAATTATGTTGCTTTATGTTATCTTGTGTTTACTTTGCGCGTGCGCGAATGAATGTATTTATTAAATATTGACACCCAAATAGTGTCACGAGTAATGAAACAATATGTGGCGCCCCGATGTATAATCCGCCTTTGGTCGGGGTGTTACAGATTGGTATCAGAGCTCGTTGACTTTAGGATAGGTGGTTAGACGTAACGGCCTAGAATACCTAAGAGTCCCTTCTCGCGCATGAGAGAAATCTCATGTTTGCGCGCTTATTGTTAATTACTCGTTATTTATGAATATGCTCGCGCTTGCGCAGTATATGATTTTATGATTTATTTCGCGATATTTCGATTTTTGTTGAATTTCGATTTTTTTTATTATTGATTTTACTTACATGTTCGTTTGTTGGATTTGAAAATTCGAAAAGTCATGGTGATACATGAATAGTTGATTTTCAATTTCCATTTACGATTATGTTCTGAGGTTGGAGACTTGAAAAGTCATGGTGATACATGAATTGTCAACCTCCAATACTCATTTTCTTGTATATTTTATATTGAAGATTGAAAAGTCATGGTGATACATGAATCGTCAATCTCCAATACTCGTTTACTAGTCATTTTAAATTGAGAATTCGGAAAGTCATGGTGATACATGAATTGTCGATTCTCGATTCGAATTTGTTATCTGTATTAAGTTTGCATTCAAATTCATGTTTTACTTTAACTGTTGATGGTATCTAACCCCGCGAAACCAAGCTTTATAAGATTATACTTTGCGCTAAAACCAAGATATTAACTAAAAATTAAAACTTTTATAGAATGCCTCCGCTATCTCGCCGTCATCAGAGGAGAGAAGCCTCGCACAGACGATCGCAGCAACGTTCCCAGGAAATGGCCGCCGCAATAGCCCAAGCCTTAAACCAAAACAATGCTAATACCTCCAGTTATAACATTAAGTCCTTTAATGCGGGTAACCCTCCAAAGTTCACAGGTCTTGAAGGAGCCACCGTGATGCTCCAATGGCTCGAGAAGATTGAAAACACTTTCCTCCACACCCAATGCCCCTCAGACAGACGAACCCTATATGCTTCCAGTGTCCTGGAATCCAGAGCGCTTACATGGTGGAATGGAGTAGCTCATGCGCGTGGCGCAGAGGCTGCTACCAGCATGCTCTGGGAGGAATTTAAGGATCTCTTGACGCGGGAATTCTGCCCTCCCAACGAAGTTAAGCGCCTGGAGGAGGAATTTTGGAATCTTAAGCAATACAGCGGTGAAGCGCGCGGGTACGCGACGCGCTTCCATGAACTAAGCCTGCTTGTCCCTCACCTTGTTACCCCTTCCCGCCGAGCCATAGAGAAATTCCTTGGGGGCCTCCCCATGGAAATTCAAGATTCTGTATGGGCTAGAAACCCAGCAACCCTCTCTGACGCCATCGAGTTGGCCGCTGTGCTCAGCGACAACCATGTCAGGGCAGGAACCCTGTTCCTGCGGGGAGCTGAGAAGACCAAACCCACCAAGACTGCCCCTGAACCAACAGAAACCAAACCAGAACCCTCAAACCGTAACAACCTCAAGCGCAGGCGCAAAGCCTATGCGCTTACCAACCCGCCCATTGTCCAGCAACCCACCTACCAACCCCCAGTTTACGCGCCTAACCCACTATCAGCCTACCCAACTCCCCCTATAGTCCACAACTATGCCTTAACCAATCCCGCACTCCCTGCCCCGCCAACTAAGAAACCTTACACAGGAAACCAACCCTTTTGCCCAACCTGTAGACTTCACCACCCAACTCAAACCCTGTGTCGACAATGTAACCGATGTGGCCGCGTTGGTCACTCAGCCGAATACTGTAGAGTCCCTCCCGCCAATCCTATTGCGCCAATACCACCAGTCTACCCGCAGAACCCACAACCAACCTACCAAAACCCACGACCCAGATCGTGCTTTAACTGCGGTGATCCCAGTCATTTCCGGAACGCGTGCCCGAGACTACAAGTTCAGATTACGCAAGCGAATCCGGTGAACCAGATTTCGAACCAAGTGACGCGCGGACGAGCTTTTAATATAACCGCGCACCAAGCGCAAGCGAATAATGACGTAGTTAATGGTACATTTTTGCTTAACGGATTTTATGCTTCTGTACTTTTTGATACTGGCGCCGATCGAAGTTTTATTTCTCGCGCGTTTGAGCAGAAGCTTGCGCGACCGCGCAGCGATTTAAAAGAAAATTTTTCAGTTGAATTGGCTAATGGTGAAACTGTTTTAATTAACTCAGTGATTAAAGATTGCACGCTTAACCTTAACGAAAATGATTTTCTGATCGACCTCATCCCCATGCCTCTTGGAAGTTTTGATGTTATTATTGGTATGGACTGGCTCTCGAATAATCGCGCCGAAGTTATTTGCGCCAAGAAGTTGATTCGCATTCCTCGAGAAAATGGTGATCTTCATATCTACGGCGAAAAACCCTCCAGTGGTCTTAAGCTTATGTCTTGCGCCGAAGCCCAAAGACTCATGCGGAAGAAGTGTATTGCATTTTTAGCCCATGTGGTTAAACCTGCTGAAGAAAAGAAGCTTCGCGATATCCCTGTTGTGCGTGATTTCCCTGAAGTTTTTCCTGATGATCTTCCTGGTATCCCTCCCGCTCGTGAAGTCGAGTTCCGTATTGATCTTGTCCCTGGTGCTTCCCCCGTAGCTAAATCTCCTTACCGTCTTGCGCCCGCTGAGATGCAAGAATTGGCAAGTCAACTTCAAGAGTTGACCGCTAAAGGATTCATTCGCCCTAGCTCTTCGCCCTGGGGTGCTCCGGTGTTGTTCGTTAAAAAGAAAGATGGTTCGTTCGCATGTGTATCGATTACCGCGAGTTGAACAAACTCACCATTAAGAACCGGTATCCCTTACCGCGTATTGACGACCTCTTTGATCAACTCCAAGGTGCCTCTTGTTTCTCCAAGATCGATCTCCGCTCTGGCTATCACCAGTTGCGCTTCCGCGATGAAGATGTTCCGAAGACTGTTTTTCGAACTCGTTATGGCCATTTTGAATTCTTGGTCATGTCCTTCGGTTTAACCAACGCACCCGCCGTTTTCATGGATCTAATGAATCGGGTGTGTAGGCCTTTCTTGGATAAATTCGTGATTGTGTTTATCGATGACGTTCTGATTTATTCTAAGACCAAGGCCGAGCATGAGCAACATCTTCGGTTGGTGTTGCAAAAGCTTCGAACCGAGCAGCTTTATGCTAAGCTCTCCAAGTGTGAATTTTGGTCGGATGAAGTACAGTTCCTTGGCCATGTTGTTAACAAGATGGGTATCCATGTCGACCCATCCAAAATTGAAGCAATCGAGAACTGGATTACGCCATCCACTCCTACCGAGATCCGTTCCTTTCTGGGCTTAGCTGGTTATTACCGGCGCTTCATTTCGAACTTCTCAAAGATCGCTTTGCCTTTAACAGCTCTAACGCACAAAGGTAAACCGTATATTTGGGGCTCGAAGCAAGAAGAAGCCTTTCTGACGCTCAAGCGTTTGTTGTGTGAAGCTCCTGTTCTTGCGCTACCTGAGGGTAATGAAGATTTTGTCGTGTATTGCGATGCATCCAACCAAGGTCTCGGTTGTGTTCTTATGCAACGAGGCAAGGTTATCGCTTACGCATCAAGGCAACTCAAGGTTCACGAGAAGAATTATACAACTCACGACCTCGAACTAGGCGCAGTGGTATTTGCCTTGAAGATCTGGAGACACTACCTTTATGGTACTAAGTGTATCCTCTACACTGACCATAAAAGCCTTCAGCATATCTTTGATCAAAAGGAACTCAACATGAGGCAACGCCGATGGAACGAACTCATCAGCGATTACGATTGTGAGATCCGGTATCATCCTGGTAAGGCTAATGTGGTAGCCGATGCGCTCAGCCGAAAACCCAGCCAGCTTAACTGTATCTTGCCGCGCACGCAGCTTCACTTCGCGCCGATCCAAAGCAACCTTGAATCGCGCATTCGTGACGCGCAGCGCGCATCCATCAGTAATGGTAACCTTCGCGCCGAGTTAGCGTGTGGCGCGGAAGCGCACTTTGTCCCTAATCTGAGTGGAATTCTCTGCTATCTCAATCGCATCTGGATTCCCTTTGATGAGAATCTTCGCGCTGATATCCTGAGTGAAGCGCATAAATCTCGGTATTCTATTCATCCCGGCGCTGATAAGATGTACAAGGATTTGCGCATTACTTATTGGTGGCCCGGTATGAAAAAGGATATTGCTGTGTTCGTAGCTAAATGCCTGACTTGTTCTAAAGTAAAAGCTGAACACCAACGCCCATCTGGTTTGCTCGAACAACCAGAAATTCCTACGTGGAAATGGGAAGGTATAGCGATGGACTTTATTACCAAGTTACCTTTGACAGCAAGCAAACATGATAGCATTTGGGTAATAGTGGATCGTTTGACTAAGTCTGCTCACTTTCTGCCCATTCGTGAAAACTACCGTGTTGAGCAACTCGCGCAGCTTTATGTCAAAGAGATTGTCTGCCGTCATGGTACTCCTTTGAGCATCATATCCGATCGCGATGGCCGTTTTATATCCCGCTTTTGGAAATCTCTCCAATCTGCGTTAGGAACTCGCTTGGACATGAGTACTGCATATCATCCTCAGACTGACGGACAGTCTGAGCGAACTATTCAAACTCTTGAGGATATGCTCCGATCTTGTGTTCTTGATTTTGGAGGTAATTGGGATTCGCACCTGCCTTTGATCGAGTTCTCTTATAATAACAGCTATCATTCCAGTATTGGTATGAAGCACTTTACGGTCGTAAGTGCCGCTCCCCGATTTGTTGGAGCGGAGTGGGTGAAACTCAAATCACAGGACCCGAACTTGTTCAAGAGACAACCGATAAAATCGCCAAGATCCGTGATCATCTGCTGACTGCCAGAAGCCGACAGAAGAGTTACGCAGATCGCAGGCGAAAGCCTCTCGAATTTCAAGTTGGTGATCTTGTTCTCCTCAAAGTGTCGCCCTGGAAAGGTGTTGTCCGCTTTGGGAAGAAAGGTAAGCTTGCTCCTCGATATGTTGGACCATTTAAGATTCTCGCGCGTGTAGGAAAAGTTGCCTACAGACTTGACCTGCCGCCCGCGCTCAGTAATGTGCATCCAACGTTCCATGTATCCAATCTCAAGAAATGTTTAGCTGACGAGAACCTTCACATTCCACTTGATGAAGTTCAAGTTGACGAATCCATGCATTTCGTTGAGAAGCCTGTTGAGATTATGGATCGCGAGGTTAAGCAAACCAAGCGCAGTCGCATCCCTATCGTGAAAGTTCGCTGGGAGTCCAAGCGCGGAGCCGAGTTTACATGGGAAAGGGAAGATCAAATGAAGATCAAGTACCCGCACCTGTTCTCTGCGCAACCTACTTCGAGATAAATTTCGGGACGAAATTTCTTAAAGTAGGGGAGACTGTGACATCTGACCCGATCCGACCCGACCCAGGTACCCGTTTCTCCGATCCGATCTCTTTCTTTTATGATTTAATATTTATTTATACTTATACTTTATTTTTTTATAATAATAATATTTTCCTTCCCGCCTCTTCCTCTCTTTTCCTTCCCGCCGTCCCGTCCCTCTTCTTCTCTCTTTCCGCCTTCTTTTCCCTCTTGTTGCCGTCCCGCCTCTTTCTCTCTCTTGTCGTCGTTCCGCCCTTACGCCTTGAACCCCTTTTTCTCTTAACTCTTTGCTTGTCCTTTGTTTCTTCCCGCCTAAGGTTGTCTGCGCAGCTCCACGCGCCAGACTCCTTGCAAGGAAGCCTGCGCGAAGACCAGTTGTTCCTGCGATACGCGAGGCGAACTGTTCTCGCAGCGCGCTAAGAATTGTAGTTCTTCCCGCAGCGCGCTAAGAATTGTAGTTCTTCTCGCAGCGCGCTAAGAACGGTAGTTCTTCCCGCGACGCGCTAAGAATTGTAGTTCTTCTCGCGACGCGCTAAGAACGGAAGTTCTTCCCGCGGCGCGCTATGAATGGTAATTCTTCTCGCGGCGCGCTAAGGATAATAGTTCTTCCCGCGGCGCGCTAAGGTTTGCTCTGTCAGCCTTCGCCCTCGCGCGTGCGCTCAAGCCTTCTCGCGCTAAACCCTTTGAGTTTTCTTCTGTTTAATCTAGCCGTTTGCTTTTGTGTTGTCTTATCTTCTGTACTGTTGACCTAACCTGCCTTATGTCCGAAAAGTTACTTTCGGCGCAGCATGCGCACCAACCCTATTGGTTGGCAGAAAAAGTGACTGACATTATCTTTGGAGATCTGCTTTTCCATGCTTGACCAGTACCTTTATCTGACCCGCCCATGTTTTTACTGTTACCTGTCAGCTTTTCCTTGCCCCCTGCAGCTGCCATATCTTTTGATATCTTTTGCTTTTGGAATCTTTTGCTTTTTGAGATCTTTTCCCCTTTTCTAGGGATTGTGTTCCCTAGGGTTTCCCTATAAATAATAATCTTATTTTCTTTCTAACACATCACACACAAACACTTAATTTAACCTCCTCCTTGCTCTCTCTGCCGCCTCACTCTCTGCCTCCGTCTTCCTCCCTGTTCTGTCCTGCTTTTCCGGTAATATATATTATATATAATAATTTACTTATTAATTATGCTAACTTATAATCAAGACATTAAAACAAATCATTAAAACAATAATCTTTAATTATAGGTTAACCTTGCTTGTTTGGTTCTTGCTTTACCTATCTTCACATCGTTGATTAAGTGAGTAATCTCGTACCTAATCCCTTTTTATTTTCAATGTTTTGGGATGTTCATGTGTTCATACAAACTTAGAGTCTTAAACTTATTTATGAACTTTAGTCGCGCAGTATCCCATGTGTTGAGGACGTTTACTTGGCTGTTTATTTGTGTGTGTGCATCATTAACCGCTTTGTTCGGCCTATTCCGAAGTTTTCATGGATCCATTAGATGAACACGGGAGACCTATCGTTTACGGTTTTCTTTGTTTACACTTGCACAGATGTTTTCTTGTTTTTGTGCTCAAATGGGAGCACGGATTGAACTATGAACTATGAGCTATGATCTATTTAGGCTTGATCACAATCTGATTGCACCCTTGTTAAACACCAGACATACACGTGTTGCGCGCAGATTTATTGTTATCTATGTATTGTATTAAACTTGATTTCTCACCAACACGCAAGTGTTTGACGTTTTATTTTAACACATGTTCAGGTTTGCTGTAGCTACATTTGGAGCTTGTGGACACGTAGGACGTTTTTACTTTTGGACCTAGATTAAAATGTATCACGACAAGTTATTGTTGTTCGAATATTTTGCCTTATAATATAATGAATTATGTTGCTTTATGTTATCTTGTGTTTACTTTGCGCGTGCGCGAATGAATGTATTTATTAAATATTGACACCCAAATAGTGTCACGAGTAATGAAACAATATGTGGCGCCCCGATGTATAATCCGCCTTTGGTCGGGATGTTACAAGTTGACTGATGCACAAGTATTCCATTATGCATATGCTCAATTTGTAAACCAAGACAATATTTGGTTTTTCCAAGATCTTTCATTTCGAATTCTTTCTTTAAAAGAGCAATTGCTTCATTAATTTCTTTTTGTGTACTAATTAAATTTAGATCGTCAACATACACAGCTATGATCACATATCCTGATGTTGTCTTCTTGATGAAGACACATGGACAAATAAGATTATTTGTGTATCCTTTGCTTATCAAATAATCACTCAAATAATTGTACCACATCCTTCCAGATTGTTTTAGTCCATACAAGGATCTTTGTAATTTGATGGAATACATTTCCTTAGGCTTTGAGCTTATTGCATCGGGGAGTTTAAATCCTTCGGGAATTTTCATATAGATGTCACTATCTAGTGATCCATACAAGTAAGCTGTGACAACATCCATAAGGTGCATCTCTAAATTTTTAGAGACTGCTAAGCTGATTAAATATCTAGACGTAATAGCATCCATGACAGGAGAATACGTTTCTTCATAGTCAATTCCTGGCCTTTGAGAAAAACCTCGAGCTACAAGTCTTGCTTTATATCTTGTAACTTCATTTTTCTCATTTCGTTTTCTCACAAAAACCCATTTATATCCTACAGGTTTCATTGACTTTGGTGTAATGACAATAGGTCCAAAAACTTTTCGATTGTTTAGTGAGTTTAATTCAGCTTGCATAGCATCTTTCCATTTGTTCCAATCTTGTCGATTTTTACAATCATCTACAGATTTTGGTTCAGGGTCATCATTTTCTTCCATGATATCGCTTGCCACAGAATAAGAAAATATATCATCAATATTTTCCATTTCATCTCGATCCCACATTATATGTGATTTACCATAGTTTATTGACAATTCTTTATTGGAATCATTTATTTCTTCCTGAGAAAATGTTATATCATTTATTCTTTCCCGAGGGAAGGTTTTGTCAATCATTCCTTCCTTAGGGTCAGTATCCTTCTCAGAACCCTTTCTTTTTCGATGATTTTTATCCTTTGAACCGATTGGCCTTCCACGTTTTAAACGTTTTTGAGATTCATGAGGTGCATTATTATGGTTTTGCTTGCTTGGAATCTCAACTCGAGCTGGAGCATTAGCAGCTGGTATATGAGATTTAGTGACCCTGTTTATATCAGTAAATGCATCAGGTAACTGATTTGCAATTTCTTGTAGATGTATTATTTTTTGAACCTCTGTCTCACTTTGTTTTGATATTGGGTCTAGGTGTAACAATGATGGCACACACCATGATATATCTCTTTCTTGCTTTTTCATTTCTCCCCCTAATGTCGGGAACATTGTCTCGTTAAAATGACAATTAGCAAAACGTGCTGTAAATACATCACCTGTTAAAGGTTCAAGGTATCTTATGATGGAAGATGTTTCACATCCAACATATATTCCCAACCTTCTTTGGGGACCCATTTTTGTGCGTTGTGGTGGTGCAATAGGAACATACACAGCACAACCAAAAATTCTAAGATGAGAGATATTTGGCTCATTTCCAGAAACAAGTTGTGTGGGAGAGAATTTATGATTTGCACTTGGTCTCACGCGGATTAATGATCCAGCATGCATAATTGCATGGCCCCAAATAGAAACAGGGAGTTTTGTCCTCATTATTAATGGTCTAGCTATTAGCTGTAGACGTTTGATCAACGACTCGGCTAAGCCATTTTGTGTGTGTACATGAGCAACAGGGTGTTCTACAACAATCCCCACAGACATGCAATAATCATCAAAAGCATGTGATGTAAATTCTCCCGCATTATCAAGCCTTACTCTTTTAATGGTATAATCCGGAAAATGTGCACGTAATTTGATAATTTGAGCAAGAAATTTTGCAAAAGCAACATTACGAGTCGATAATAAAGAGATATTAGACCATCTGCTGGATGCGTCTATTAAGACCATGAAGTATCTAAATGGTCCACATGGTGGATGAATTGGTCCACATATGTCACCTTTAATTCTTTCAAGAAACATTGGTATTTCTTTATCGACTTTTAATGGCGAAGGCCTTGTAATTAATTTTCCAAGAGAACAAGATGTACATTGAGGCATTTTATCTATTTTATGGATCTTTTGACCTTTCAGTGGATGCCCATGTGTATTTTCAATGATCCCTTTCATCATTGTGGATCCTGGATGGCCTAATCTGTCATGCCATAAGTTTATAATACCAGAATCGCAACAATTTTCTTTGACTGCCATATGTGCTTGAGGCACATTTATATATGTATAATGCAAACCAGAATGGAGCATTGGCAATTTTTCCAATATTTGATCTTTGCTTATGATATGCAAATATTTTTCATTACTAACAGTCATTGACTGAGTATCATATCCATTATGATATATGTTTATGAAACTCAACAAATTTCTTGTTGATTTTGGGGAAAATAAAGCATTTTCTATTTTGAGCTTTGTACCATTTGGTAATGCTAAATTAGCTTTTCCCACTCCTTCTATCAAGTTTGTAGGACCTGATATTGTATTGATGATCCCTTTTGTTGGTTTCAGTTTATAAAAATATTTTTTAGATCTAAGTATAGTATGCGTGGCTCCACTATCCGCTATACATATATCTTCTTCATTTGTTTGATCTTGTGCTCCGGTGATTTTCATTTTAAATCTTGAAAAATATTAAGAAAGAAAAAATAAGTGTATAACGAAGACATATGATATTTTAATAAGAACTTTATTTAATTGAAACACAAGTAGTACATGAAAGAGAAACTACATAATTAAAGATAATGAGAACACACTTAATAACTGCATCTAATTATAGTAGTCAAGCAACTTTGTTTCAAAGTTCTACCCAAAAGTCTTAAACGCTCAGCTCAGCATTGATATTATTAAAGTTATCAACATGGTTCACTTCTTTCTCTTTTCCTTTTAGAGAGGCTTGGTACAGTTCACACAGATGTGGAGCTGTGCGACAAGCCTTTGCCCAGTGGTTTATACTCCACATATAAAACATGAAGTGCCATTGTTTTCGGACCTACCAGCTTCATTCCATTTATTTTGGTGGTTGGAAATGGTATTGTGTGGGACATGATAATTATTGGCTCTCTGGTTACGACCACGACTACGGCCACGACCACGACCGTAAGAGTTATTGTTCCATTTGAATGGATGCTTACGATCATTAAAATGCCTTTTGTCAAAATGACCACGTCCACGTCCACGCCCTCGTCCTCTACTTTGTTCCCATTTATGATCAGAATTTTTATGAGAACTTTTGTGAGCAACATGTGCTTCTGGTATGGCTAATGAACCTGTGGGACGAGATTGATGATTTTTCATCAATAATTCATTATTTTTCTCTGCTACAAGGAGTAATGCATTTAGATCGGAGTATCTCTTAAAATTCTGCAAACGATAATGTGTTTGCAAGTTTATATTTGATGCATGAAACGTGGAGAAAGTTTTCTCTAACTTTTCTTCCTCTGTTACGGGATACCCACAAAATTCTAGCTTTGAACAAATTCGGTATAAAGCAGAGGTGTAATCATTTACCCTCTTAAAATCTTGGAACCTAAGACTGTTCCATTCATCTCTAGAAGTAGGAAGTAAAACTTCCTTTAGATAACTGAATCTGCTTTTCAAATCTTCCCATATCATATATGGGTTATCATAATTAAAATACTCATGCTGTAGTAATTCATCAATATGTTTATGGATGAAAGCATCAGCTCTTGCTTTATCCTGGTCAGAGCAATCATTGTATTCTTGGATTGCGTCTAACACATCCATAGATTTTAAATGTCTTTTGACATTTGCTGTCAAAGACATATAATTTTCTCCAGAAATGTTGAGTGCAGGGAATTCGAGTTTTGCTATATTTGACATTTTGTTGCTAAACATAATAGAGCAAATAATAAGATAAATATTAGAATCCATATATATCAATCAACAATGAGATACAATATATTGGTAGAGCTATAAACATATAAAAGAAAAAGAAAATGACGAAATCTTCAGATGGGAGATTAAAAATTAGAATGAGAAGTAGTATAAGCATTATAGTGACCAACATCAAAACCGAGTGAATCATTTTGAGAATTTTATCTTGGATAAATTTAATAAGAAGAATGTTTGTTGTAAATGAAATGGGGTTAATGATTGGTTATTTATAGTGAAAATTTATAACCCTTTTATAACGGTTATATTACCGTTTGTGTGTGTGTATATATATAATATATAATATTAATTATTTAAAGTAAGATAATAAATAAGATATTAAATACAGTTTATTTTATAAAATATATATAATTAGTATGCACAATAATAAGAATAGAATTGTTAGTGTAAATAAATCTAACTTCTAAATGAGATATTAGTGTGCATATATAAATAAAAGTTAGAATAGTTATCAAATTTTAATAACAATGTTTATACACATTATTGCTATTACTCAGTATATTAGTTAGTATATGTATATGCATAGATATATATCTAATGTACATAATTAAAGAAGTGTTTATGATGCTTATGTAGATACCTTTGTGTCTATTACCTTTCTTGGTTAGGATATAAGCGGCTCGTGCTGATAACGTGTTATAATATTAGCCCTAACTATAACAAGATTATTAGGGTAATGTGAGAATTTGAAGATAATAAAGAGATCACCACTATCTGTAGCAATATGCAATAAGAGAAGATGGAATATGTTATTCAGTAACTTTTGTTGATGGTCTTCATTATTATTACATGCGTTAATATTTATAGTACAAACTTTACTATTTCAAACTACTATTGAGGTGACTATTTGGGGAACAAACGTATATGATTGCTTTGAAGAAATGGTCATCCAAAAACATGGATAAAATCGTACGTTGAAAAAGTGGTCATCCAAAAAGTGAAAGCGTCGGTGCTTTATAACATATTATAATTACATTGATCATTGACTTTTATTTTTTTACACTAGTGATAACAACTTCGATACACGCTATTAAAATGAATGGAACCCTTGTCTACGATGGAGGGAATGAAGTTCACTGTTCATATTTCATTTTTTACAAACTTACGAGCGGTGTATTTCTTAAAGAAATGCAAAGATGACGTTAAATGCATGCTAGTGTGAGCTTTAAAAACATACAAATATAAAAGATAATCAATAAGCGGACCATTGTTTTGACTGATAATTTTTAACTTAGATAAAGGAGTGTGTAGGTTATTGGAAAGTTAGATGAGAATGAAAAATGATAGTAAGTTGAGAAAGATGTTGGATTAATATATGAAAGTGAAGAATGGTAAGATAGTGTTATGAGGTTGCATTCTTCAAAAGTTTTATCACTCGTGACTTATTCTATACATGACAAAGAATGAAAATATATTGTTTAACACATATGTAATAATATCATCTTACACCCTATGCATACATGTCAAGTCATATTTTTCTAACTTTTCACTGTGATTCATTTCCAACTTACATACCAACAACATTTCAAATCATTTTCATTATACTTCGCAAATTCGTGAGTTTGCCAAAACTAAAAATACGAAGTTCAATATTTCCATCTCAGATGGAGGCTTTCATATTAACCTACAATTAATGTGACGGAAGGGAGTGACCTTGGATCCAGCCATCTCAGATGACGGATCTAGTCATCACAAATGTCTACATTTTGCTTACTTGGAATACCACTTGAAAGGATAATTTCAGTTTCTCAATCTCAAACAACAGAACACTTAAAAACCATTTACTCCTTTGTCCTATTAGTTATGTATTAGGAAAAGTAAAAATTAAATTTCAATCAAAGTAAAAAATATATTACCCCTTTGTGAATGCTGGTTATTTGAACATAAAGGCGGGAAAATAAAATGGTACTGGTTTAAAACAATAAACCCCCAAAACCCACAAGGGTTTGCATTTGCAGTCACTCGGACATCAATTATCCGGCCACGAAATGGTGATTAGGGTTCTGAATGTAGCTGAGAAGCCATCGGTTGCGAAGACGGTATCCGGAATATTATCGAGGAACCAGGGTTTAAGAATGCGAGAGGGCAGGTCACGCTACAACAAAATATTCGAGTTCAATTACATCATTCAGGGCCAGCCTTTCCAAATGATGTTTTCTTCCGTCACCGGACACCTTATGGAGATCGAGTTCGTTGATCGGTATAGGAAATGGCATTCTTGCGATCCCGTTGATCTGTTCGAAGCTCCGATTCGCAAACACGTTCCCGAGGTTTGTTTAATTATGTTATTTTGTTCATAATAACAGTTTAATGAATTAGGGTTTTTGTTTTTGTGTTTATGGTGGTTTGACTTTGGGGTCAAATGGTTATTCTGTAACTTTTGGAATTTAAGTTTATGTAGAAAATCGGTAAATAATTAAAATTTAGATGAAGGATTATACTTATTTACTTGTCAGTATTGAATTAGGATGCATGGCTTGGCAATTAAAATCGAAATGCAGCTTTTTTTTTTAAGTTTGAAAACTTTAGACTTGTATTGAATAAAATGACATTTTTAATTTATGGTTCTGCTAATAGCCTAATATGCTATCAACAAACAATAGTTTTGTTTTTCTACACCTTTTTCTGCAATATGAGGTTAGAATGTAATCTTACTGTCATGCTAAGTTTAACTTAAGAATATTAACAACAGTATGACTATAAGTATTATACTAAGATGGTGTTGCACCAAATAAGGTGGAACTGAACTAATTATGCATCCTTAAGTCAATGTTTTTTTTCTACCTGCTATGTTCGGTGTTTTTTTTTTAGTTTTTATATTTGTGTTAATGTCTTTGAAATGATATATATCTTCCTGTGAAATCTGTGTTAGAACATCAGTTATGCACCAGGATACTTGGCTTGGCATTTAAAATCACAACGTGGCTTTGCTTTGTTTAAATAAACATGACTTGTATTGAATAAAATGGCATTTGTTAATTTAGAATTGTGCTATCAACAAACTATATTTTTGTTCACTTTTCTATGCAATATGAGGTTAGGATGTAATCCTGCTGTCACACTAAGGTTAACTTAACAATTATAACATTGGTGTGGCACCAAATTAAGTTGAACTGAAATAATTATTCATTTTTATGCTTGTTCTGTCCATTGTTCTTTTGTTTTTTATTCAGTTTTTATGGTTTTATTCGGATGGAAGCTGTGCTATAAACTGCTTAATAAATTAGGTTTTTTGTTTTTGTTTTTTCTTTAATGTATTTTAAGTTCATGAAGAAAACCGGTAGAATAACTGGAAAGGCTCGGATAAAATTGGTTTTAAAACATCAGTTTTGCACTAGGATACTTTGATTGACACTAAATATTAAAATGTGGCTTTGTTTGTTTAACAATATGATTTAGTGACTCACTGACTTGTACTGAATAAAATAACATTTTTAATTTAGTGTTCTTCTATCAACAAACAATAGTTTTGTTAACACTTTTCTATGCAGTATGAGGTTAGGATGTAATCTTACTGTCATGTTAAGTTTAACTTAAAGAATTCTAAGTTTCTAACAATGGTGTCAATGTTCATTTTATACTTGTTATGTTCAGTGTTTTTCTTTTTCCTTTTTGTTTTTGTATTCAGTTTTAATGTTTTTGAAATACTTCATATTCCTGTGAATTTGATAATCAAGGACAAGTTGGACATTAGAAGGACATTACAAGAAGAAGCCAGAAAATGCCAGTGGCTTGTCTTGTGGCTTGATTGCGATAGAGAAGGGGAAAACATTGCGTATGAAGTTGTAGAAGTTTGCTCAGGTGCCAATTCTCACCTCAATATTTGGAGGGCTCGGTTTTCTTCTTTAATTGATAGGTATGGACTATTGTGGTCATATTTTGATCCTTACACAATTATTTAATTCGTTTTACAAATTTTAATTTTTATTGGCAGGGAAATCCATCAAGCTGCCCAACAACTTGCACGGCCTAATCAGTTATTTTCTGACGCTGTGGATGTTAGGCAAGTGAGTACTCCCATGACGTTCTAATTGGCTAATCAATGTTTTTTTTTTGTTTTTACATATGTTTGCATGATAATTATGGACTTTAAGACACATTATATTTAGATATTGTCTGCCTATTTTATTTCTCTTGAAAACCTTACTTTCTGTTTTCTATAATAGTAGTTACTACTTACTAAATGTGGCAACATGAGCGGGTTGGGTTAAAGCTTGTAACTTGAGTATGGGTTGAAAGTTGAAACAGGTCGAGTTGGGACGGGTTCATGCAAAACAGTTTTGCTCCAACTTTAGAAAAGTAATTAGTGTCGAACAATAGGAAAATTGTAGTTTTTTTTGGTAATAATCTAGTTTCTTGAACATGTTCTGTTTCTTTTGAAGCCATTTTATTTTAATTTACCTTTTTGACTTGTAAGAGGCATTACCTGATTCAACCCGTTCATAAGTACATAGGCTGAAATCGAGATATATACTAATTAGTTACGTTACTGGACTAATTTGGAGCCATATGCAGGAAATTGACCTCCGAATTGGGGCTTCCTTCACGAGATTTCAAACAATGTTACTGAAAGGCGCGTTTGTTTTTAATTTTTCTACAGACGGTAGAAACCTTGTTTTAAGTTATGGTCCTTGTCAGGTATACGGGCATTTTAAGAAGGAATTCAATGTATTACAAAAGTGAAATTCAAATAACAATATCTATAATTCTGTGAGATTATTGTGCGTTGCAGTTTCCTACACTTGGATTTGTTGTCGAACGATACTGGGAAATACAAGCACACGAACCTGAAGAGTTCTGGAAGATTCAGTGTTCTCATACAACTGATGAAGGCACTGCTAACTTTAATTGGATGTAAAGTTTTTACTACTTGTCGTCTTTTCATGTTGTTGTTGTTATTATTATTATTATTATTATTTATTTTGGATATGTGTGTTGGTGATTTAATTCATTTCGTTTTCTACAGGCGTGGACATTTGTTTGATTATACCTGTGCAGTTTTATTTTATGAGATGTGTTTTAAAGAGCCCATTGCAACTGTAAGTTGTAAAATATGCATGTCCTCTGAATATATGAGTTTCTAAGTTTCTAAAGCTAAAATCAAGTTTTATATATTTGTTTGAATTCAGGTCACAAAAGTTAGACAACAGGAGAAGCTAAAATATCCTCCACATCCTTTAAATACTATTGAGCTTGAGAAACGAGCATCACGCTATTTTAGGATGAGTTCTGAACAAACTATGAAGGTTAGTTTCTTCTTTATACGAGGTAGTTTTCAAGTATACTAAATATTTCGTTTGAATTATAAGACTTAAATGGTACTTCAGTTTTTTCTGTTAAAATAAATCCCTTTTCATGTTGTTTACTGCATAATTTCTTTTTGTAGGTTGCAGAAGACTTGTATCAATCTGGTTTTATCAGTTATCCTCGTACGGAAACTGATTCCTTTTCAACAAGGACCGACTTACATGTGGGTATTCATCTTTTAAGTTTTTCTTTTACAATTTGCAGTCTTACTTATCTAATATTGATAATTTATGTCATAAGCAACTTGAAGGATATGAATACCACATGATTATACTTTATAATAGTAAACATAGTAACCAAAACAACAGTGTTGTTTATTAAATCAAAGTCATGTTCTTGGTGTCATCAAGAAGATATTAACTCTAGATACACCCTCTTGCATGTTGTTACCTTTGACAAACTTATTATTTTCACAAACTTTGAGTTATCATTTTCTTTGTGTAAAGATATTGTTATCGTTCCAGTATTTCACATAAGTTTTCTTGTTTACCACATTCTAGTTGACAGGGTGCCATTTATTTCATACTCTTTTAATGATCCAGATACTTTTTTTATATTCAATTTGATTATAATTATGGATAGCGTTTTGGTGTTTTTGTTAATCTATAATGGCTTTCTAATTTAGCAAATCCACAAAGGTATCTAATCTTTGTTTTTGGCTGTGATTGTGTTTTGGATGGTTTTAGATACTTGTACAAGAACAACAGGGGCATCCTGTGTGGGGCGCACATGCTCAACGACTCTTGGATCCTTCATCGGGACTCTGGAGGAATCCAAGTAGCGGTGGGCATGATGACAAGGCACATCCTCCCATTCACCCTACAAAATTTTCACCTGGAGAATCTGGATGGAGTGAGGATCATAAAGTAAGTTTTTAGTATAATATTGCAATACTTTATCAGAGGCGAACATGTTTGATAATAACAATAATAACTTAACATATATTTTCTACAGAAATTGTATGAGCTAGTTGTTCGCCATTATTTAGCATGTGTTTCTCAACCTGCTGTTGGAGCTGAAACTACAGTAGAAGTTGACATTGCGGGTGAAATGTTTTCAGCATTAGGCAGAACAATAGTTGCTGTGAGTTTTGTTATGCTCATGTGAAATTTCTTAAGTTTTGCTTTTTTATTTTTATTGTAATATAATAAAATTCTTAATGGTGAAATGCTGACATATTGTACAGAAAAATTATTTGGAAGTCTACCGATTCGAAACATGGGGTGGGTCTCTAATCCCAAACTACACGTTTGGACAGCAGGTTTGTGTAGGACCAAATGACCAAATGATATCATAACATTTTCATTTGCATGTTTATGGTTATCATAATTGTTTAATATCCGATTTCATTATTTAGACATTCATTTTTCATTGGTTCCATCAATTTGTGTGATAAAAGTGTTTTTCCTATAACTGTTCTTCTCAAAATGCATTAGAACAAGTGTGAATATTGTTAAATGGATTGGTGTAGGAAAGTTACATCTATCATTAAATTAGTATTTGAATGAAAGACATTGATAGCTAACCGTGCTTGACAATCATGCAGTTCACTCCAACATCATTAACTCTTGAATCAGGGATTACAAGGCCACCGCCCCTCTTAAGTGAGTCTGATCTTTTAGATTGTATGGACAAGGTGAGTACCAACAATTTTTGTTTATTTCTTCACTGTTTTTATCATCATATAATAAAGATTATTGTCACAGACTTAACAGAAACTCTATTTATTTTATTTTTTTAGGCAGGCATTGGGACAGATGCTACAATGCATGATCATATCAAGAAACTGACTGATAGGTTTTATGCTATAAAAGAGGGGTCACATTTCAAGCCAACAAATCTTGTACATTATTTTTTTTCTTATATAAGAAATGATATATATCATATCTTTTATTTATTTTGACTATAAATTTGAGTTTGATTACAGGGCGAGGCATTAGTTATGGGATATGACGATATGGGGTAAGAAGATTTTTTTTATCATATTTTTTGGTTGATGTTGGTGACATGTATTATTCTTTAACTTTTGATCTTGTTTGATGATTTCAGATATGAACTTTGGAAGCCATATCTTCGTAGTATGATGGAGGAAGACATGAAGGCAGTTAGTGTTGGCAGCAAGAGAAAAGATGATGTGCTGGCAACATGCTTGCAGCAGATGAAGGCTTGCTTCTTAGATGTATGTTGACGTCTTGACATTTTTAACAAACTTGTTTTGAGTTAAAAGCTTCTTAAACAAATATATATACTTTGCAGGCGAGGGTAAATAAAGTCAAACTATTTCAAGCCTTGGAAATATTCTTTGACAGAACAAATAGAACGGGTGGAGATGATCAACAAAATCATGGACAGCCTGTGAGGAAATGTGATGTTTGCCACGACTCAGATTTGATTCTTAGAAAAAAACCGGTAATTTTTCTTTACAGTTTTTGTCACATGTACATTCATAATTGAACTTTAGTTGTGCTAGCTACAATATGATTTTCTTTTCTTACAGGATGGGAAGTTCATGATTGGCTGCTCAGCTTTTCCACAGGCAAGTGTTTGGCTCTTTTAATGCAGTTTTCTGTTTGAGGGACACATAAATGGTTTCATTTTGTCTTAATATCAACTTAACAAACTGTTGCAGTGTAGAAACGCCATCTGGCTTCCTGGATCGATATCAGAAGCTGTTGTTACCAACAATGTTTGCAATACGTGCACTCCAGGTTGATGCATAGGGTTTATTTAGAATCTTAATGCTGTAATGTTTTGTTTCATCTGTGTAAATATATCAAGCACGTTATAATTTAATATTGTTTCACAATTCACAGGACCTGTTTTCAAGATTCAATTCACATTTCGCCGGCTGGAAATACCACCAGACTTCAATGTCCATCATTTAGGTGATCTATTTTGTATTTATCTTTAGCATGGAGATCTTTTGATTTATTGCTAAATGCTACCTAATTCCTTGCTACTTGGTATTTATTTTTAGCTAATTTTAATAATAAAATTAGAGTTAAGTTCTGTTTTCGTCTCATGATTTGACCAATTTAACTAGGTCAGTCCAAAATAGAAACATTCAACCCTTTGAGTCACTATGGTTTCTTTTTTAACACTTTTCGTCACTAAGGGGGTGTTTGGGATTCCTAATTTTACCTCCTTATAGCTTATAACTTATAGGTTATAAGTTATAAGGTGTTTGGGAAAGTTAGGTTTTGTGACTGTATAAGTCATAAGTTACAACTTTGTAAGTTGTAACTTATAACTTATGACTTAAATAAGTTATAAGGAGGTAAAATAAGGAATTCCAAACACCCTCTAACTCTGTTAGAATTTTATGTTAGTATTCATGAAATGACCAAATTACCCTTGTTTATTAAATTGTTTTGGACTGAGCAAATTAAAAAGCTAAACTACAGGGACGAAAACCGAACTTAACTCTATATTTAACTTATTAAATAGTCTATCTATATTATTTATTATATATGTGTTTCATTTTCGTACATGTGGTTTAGTCGTTGTAACTAGTCAGTGTTATGAGACAGCTTAAGGAAATTTCTGGTTCTGGACATTTTGTTTTCGTTAAATTGGTCTAAGAGAGTATTAGGAGTTTCTAACTTGTAACAGTTTTTAGTGAATTAAAATATTTTTTATACACCAAAAGATTAATTGTACTGAACTTTTTTTCCCTTAATCTAGGTTGTGTTGGTGGCTGTGACGATATTATGAGAGAGCTTATGGAAATGTCTGGTTCTGGACATCGCAGTTCTTCAAACACACCAGGCATGTTGTAGATTTTTTAACATTTGTTCAAGACTTTAAGCAGTTGCTTCTTTTTATAGTTTACACCTTATTTTTTCATAGTTTGACTATATTTATACATATTAATTCTATTTAGCAAGAGGAAGGGGGATCACTGCACCTTCTAGAAACGTTTCACAAAATAATAATAATCAGCATCAGCCGCAGCAGCAGGCTACCTGCAGTTTTTGTCGTCAAACAGGACATTCTTCTAGTGATTGCTATTCACTGACTTCTCAAAACCGTAGTGCTCGATCACAGAGAGCAAACTCCAATAATGGTAATTTATTGCTTATGTTTTGTTATTTTTATATGGTTTTTACTTTAAGAAGATATTTGACCAACAACTCAAACACATTATTTGACCTATTACTTGGGAATTGTCAATCCGGTTTAAGTTTTATATTAAAACGATCAAAGTTTATAAAGGGAATGGTTTGGAAGTCGCCCAAAGTGTCTTTTACTGCGTAAGATTTTCTAATTTATTTTATTTAATATTATAAAAAAATTCAGGAAAAGTGTATTACTTTTGTGTACAGATTGTTCTTGAAGTTGCAAACAACAAATTGTTTACCTTTTTAAACGTGTTTTTGTTAATTTGACCTATCTCTCTAATGTGGATATAATTGTCTTGTTGGATACACAGTATAATATTTGGGGGTCTTTAAACCTATTATCTGTTAATGCAGGTGATTCACCGATTCCTTGCCCTACTTGTGGTACACCCTGCGTTTTGAAAACCGCCAACACAGATAGCAACCGCGGAAGAAAGTTCTACTCTTGTCAGTCACAGGGTTGCAAGTTCTTTGTGTAAGTATTTAGATTTATTATTTAAAAGGTAGAGATGACAATAATAATCTAAATCTTCTCATAAATCCAAGTTTTATGTTTTGACCCGTTAAACCTGTTTGAAAAAAAGTACAACGGGTCAATGTTGACACCTCTATCAAACTTTTCATGTTGTAATAACAAACCGTGTTTGCATTTTATGAAGTTGCTGGGAGGATAGTGTCCCCACCACACAAGGTGGCGGTGGCAGCTCTGCAACAACCACGGGCAGAAGGGGTGGTCGTGGTGGTGGCCAAGGTGGCAGTGATGTGAGGTTTGTATCAGCCACAGGTGATCCTGTTTCTGGCAGAAGTTGCTTTATTTGTGGCGATCCGTCGCATTTTGCAAATGTGTGTCCAAATCGTGGTATGCGAAACTGATTTGGTTTCAACTATATGTTGTAATTTATCACTAGAAACTTGTCTTTCGTTCTTCATATCGTACCATTTAGCATGTAAAGTAACCATGTTTGGTGAGTAAAAACATTTCTTTCTGTATCTGTGTGAATTATTTTAGTGAGATATATGCTAGTTACTTCAATGTTTCAACATAAGTCGGGTAGTTATAGTTTTCTGGTTTAAGTCCGAATAACATAACATATTAGAGTTTGTTGTTTTATTAGTATTACATAAACATTAACTAAGAAATTGGGTAGCCGAGACTCCAACACGCTACCAAGTATGAACAATCAACATGGTATGATGAGCTCTTGATTAACCAACTTATTCAAAGTACCTGTATCATTAACTTCTTGTACAGTTAGAAGGTCTGCCACGTCATTAAGAGGCAGCGTCGTTCTGATATCTACAAGCTGAAGAACATCATTATGCACGTAAAAGCCACCGCCTTCTTGTGAGGCCAGGATGAAAGTTTGAGATTAGTTTCGTTCCACATCAGCGTTGCCGATCAAGGTGCCCGATACTCCTACCGTCACTGAATCTTGAGCATACACATTGTTTAAATCAGGAATCCATTGCACAACATTAATATCCTGTTCAATATAAATAAACGAAACTCAAAACATGTACATTATTATATAACCATGCATTAATGGATTGGAATGTGTAACAATAAGTCAAAAGTGTTGTTGACCAAGGATTTTGTTAACCTTCCGTTTCGTTACTGATTTCATCGAACCATTGGCTCATGGATGGGATCGAATACTTTGCTCCTTACAAAATTTATGAGCTTCTTGAGGTAAATTTTACATAACATAATTATATTGTTCCAAGAAATCGTTAGCCACACATGTTGTGCGGACAAGGACCGAGTCTCATTAAAATTCCCATATTCGATTTGTGAAACAACCGAAAAAATACATAACTTAAAATGCGAATAAACAGATGCGCATTCATGGTATGGTACATTCCTTGTGTTTTTTCAAAACTACCTTTTTTTTAAAGTTAAATTTTATTTAAAGTCACATTTTAGTAGTTATACATTCATTATGTAACAGAAAAGTTACATTTGAAAAAAATTTTCCATTAAAAATGACTTTTTTTGCCAACCCAACTAAAAATTGTAACATCAACACTTGTTTTTTTAAAGAAAAATCAATAAAATCTATATTAATTAGGCATCGAACCATACTCAATTAAGGATGTATTAAAACTAACTAATCACGAGTAAGTTCATTTCAAGGCCCACGAGTTCGAGGAGCTTGAATCCATCCATGTCCGGCATGCGAACACAAGTGATCACAAGAACAAACTTGTTTCGATTTTCCCTTGACGTATTCAATGCCGCTCTTGCTGGACCTGCGGTTGTAACTGAATAAAAAATGTTTACGTTATGAGCAGAAGTACAATCAAACAATAAGCAAGTTGTATGATAATATAACATTAACATGTTTCCGTATACTAGATCAAAGAATTTGAACCAAAACCTAATGGTTGGTGTCACAATCTCAATTCATCATGAAAAGATTGAACCCTAAGGAAATGTTAAAATTCAGAACAAGCATATTAAAAAATATATATATACTTTAAAAATATAAAATCTACTGTCATCTTGTTGTAGACGGGTTACCCCATTCCGTCCGCAAACAAAATTTGGCCAAAGAAACTAAAAATTTGACCGGGGAAAAGGCGTCTGTAAGTTTAGGCTTTGGCAAGAGAAATGTCCATTGGTAATTATAAAGATTGAGCCAGGAAATTTTTTCTATAGGTTCGGAATTTTTCGGTGCTCGATTTTTTTTAGGCATCAAGGTTTTCGGGCCAAAATGGGTCGTGCCGAAAGTCATATTTAATAAAAAAAAAAGATATTACATATTATAATTGTTCCTTACACATTTTTATGTTTTGAAAACGATTTATAACATCTTCAATCGCGATTTCAGAAAAGAACTTATTTTCATATAACAAATGCAAGCATCGTATATATAGTCGTCATCCATCTATCTGATTACGCAAAATCAAAGAAAGATTCGTCGTGAGGTCTGGATCAATTGAAGGCTTGAAGCATCAAAGAAAGAGTCGATCGACCGTTGTTGTTGTCGTCTGGTTGAATTCGAGCCAGGTAAGGCGATGGTTGAAGCCTTGAGGCGAACTACGAAGGCGATGAGGCGATGGCCGTTTGGTCGATAGAAACATATTTTATCGTTCGTTGAGGCGACGGATGTTGCTTTTGTTCTTTTATTTAATTTTCACTTAGGTATTATGTTTAAGAATGTTAATTGTGTTAGGTTTACTAGGCACTTCTATGAATAATTTGGACCCTTTTTTTTATAATCTATATATGAGTTATTATTAACCCATTTATAATGTTAGCAATTTTTAAAGTTTTTAAACATTTTATAAAAGAAATATATTCATTACTAAAAAATGTGGCTCTACCACTAGTAATTAGTTGGTGCAAGTAAGTCGGGTAATAGTGTAGAGGATTTACTTAGACTACAACCATTGGCATTCTTAAGATTGCAATCTTGAGATTTTGAGAATAAAAAGAAAAGAAAAAAGGAGTAAAGGGGGCAATCTCGATTAGAATGGCAAACCAGATTGCAAACCCAATTTGTTTGTCTCATTCACACATGTCACATTTCCATTTGTTACTTTTTATTTTGATTTTTCCTTTTTAATTCATAACAATTATTTATATATATATTTTGGTTTTTGTTTTATAACTTATTATATTTGACTTTTTAAAAAAAATCTAAAAACACAGTCTTACTTAGTTTTTTTTTGTGAGCATTCCGGTATAAATTTCGTTAAAAATGGAGTTTGTTTAAAAAATCGTATTTTTTTATATAAAATTTTAGTTTTAACCATTATTGAATTATCTTATTTGAACCAATAGTTTTCTATTGGTTAGTCAGATTTTTTGGATAGGATTTGTAATCTAAAAAATCAAACATTATCTGTTCACAAAAATAAAATAAATATCTAAATTCGTATTTTAACCCTATAAATATTATAAGAACTTTCATATTCACTCACACCTTCCATCTCTATCTGATTTCATATTCCTACAATAAATCATCAATTTTCAAACTTTCACATGCTACTATTGTAACTTATTTTTATCTATTTTATAAAATGTGTTTGATTAATATATATATTTAAAGTTTTTTTATATTTAAAAAAAATATAATTACTTAATTATATTTATATAGTTGATCAAAACTAATTATAAATTGAATTTATTTAATAAAAAAAAGGATGAGATTGTGTTGTTAATGAGAATAAAAGATTGGAGTGGGTTAAATTTTGTAGATTGAAGAGAGAGAAATTAATTTTATAATGTGAGATTGAGATTGTGAGATTGTTGATGGGGATAATAGTCTGGTGTCTACACTAGATTATTATTTTTTCCTTTTAAAAGCAAAAGAGAATTGTTGTCGGTCTAAAGTTGTTTTTTTTCTAAAGCAATTTTGCCTCACTTGTCACAAGTTTTGTTTACAATTCACTTTTATTTATTTTTTATAAGTTTTATTCGCCAGATTTTAATTTTGATTTTAGTCTATAGAACGTTGTATAAATAAATTTAAATTTTTACATTAGTTTTGTTACCTATCTTGTTTATGTAATTAGGTCTTGTAATTACCACTTTTCCAAATAGTTTGAATGGCTTAAGATTTTACCTTTTCGAGTAGATAACTTGAAAACGCTATGACCAATCAACATGTTATGATCCACAACTAATTGGTTTGCTAAATCCATTTGAACATAAGATGAGTGAACAACACCGAACCTAACATTAAAATAATCAAAACAAGTAAAAACATCATATGATCATCAAAATTTTATATATTTCAAACAAGGAACCGAAAAATTTATGCTAAAAAATTTTATTTTATTTATTTGATGAATATTTTCTTCGATTTTCAGACCGATCTGAGTTAGTATATGTCTACATTACATCAACACCAGCAAAATATATGTATATAAGTCCATATAATTACTAAAACCAAACTTTTTCCAAAGCAATACTTTTGAAAACCAAAATTAATTTTGAAATATGTTTTGAAACACTAAGAGATGAATTAAAATAGATAAAATACAGAATAATCACTTACATCGCCAATGAATAAGAGATGTCGTCTTTGGTTGTGATGTAGATGGACGAGAGATGCAACGGCGCAACGGTGATTAAGTTATTATAGCGAAAATGAAAATTGATTCGTTTAAATAGAGTGAATGGGGTTACCCTAATTCAATTTGCAATAAACACCCTAAACATTTTAAAGCGTTCATTTACAACTCAACTATTATTGAAAATATCATTTTGATATGTCATGATGCAAATTATGATCTAAATATATTTTCAATTAATGATCTCATATCTCAAAAATCAATAAGATTATCCTTTGTTCATTGACAAATTGAAAATAAATACTCATCTTTTGTTTATTGACTGATAATAATCTCACATTTAAAAATCACTACCAACGATCCATCTTTTCAACTACTTTTGTCTCAATGGATCTTCGTTAAAAAGCACTTAATGTTTTTAAGTTTTTTTTCCCGAGTTTCAAACCGATGTTTAGGGCTTTTGATCAGAAGAAATATACGAGTTGATTGACGTAAAACTTTTATCAATATGGTGATCCAAACGACGAAACAATGTTTTAATTCGGGTGTTTGAATTTCCAATTAACAAAAATCAAGCCATTTGAATCACCATTTCGAGACAAGTTTTACATCAGTCGAATTGAATCATTATTCTGATCAAGAGCAATAAGACATCAGTTTGAAACTCAGAAAAAAAAACTTACCGGCACTAAGTGTTTTTTACTGAAGGTCCATTAAGACAAAAATAGTTTAAATGTTGGACGTTGGTAGTGATTTTTAAAAGTAAGATTATTATCGGCTAATACACAAAATGTGAGATTATTTATTTCGAATTTGCCTAATAGCATTGTTCATTTCATATTCACCCAACTAAATTTCAGAATAATTGGTATACCCAGGTGAAGAGGTAGGTCCCAGCAGAGCCCAGTTGGACCCGCAAGACTCACATTGAAGAGGGACGTCTGCGCAAGGACCAACTGGTTCCGCAGGACCAACCATGCTCAGAGAAGACCTTACGCGCAGTACACCAGCTGTTCCCGCAGGAAAAGCCTCCCAATGGTGAAGTACCCCGCCTGTTCCCGCAGTTGCGGATACAAGCCATCAGGGAAGACTACCCGCACTAATAGCAAGGCTACACGCACAAGGCACTAACTCAATAATTCAGTAATGTCACCTGAAGGAATGAGCAAGGCGGGAATACTCCCGCCCAAATGAGCCAGTCCGTACGCTTCTGGAAGATCTTTTGAACTATACCTGCCAAGGTATGGACAAAATAGACAAGATCTGACCAAAGCAGCCCGTGAACCAATCACAGGGTGACAGCTCACCGACAACAGTACGAGGAGCACGCTCTAGTACAAAATGTCACTATCAGCCGCTGCCTACTCACCAACCCTTGTCGTGGCACGTACATAGCCTGCAGTTGGTGGAAAAGGAATAGTACACAGCCGGCCATGTCACTATCAGTCGCTGCCTACCCACCAACTACCAGCATGGCACGTGCGTAGCCCACAGTTGGTGGAAAAGGAATATTATACAGCTGGCTGTACCTGCTTGGAAACCTACCTTCGGCTCGAAATACTCCAACACCTTGGAACGGTATCATTATCTTGTATCTTATCTTCACTAGCTATTTCTCTCAATATACACTTATATTCAGAGCAATCTAGTCTGATTCTCACGCCGGAGGGTGGTCACAAGGAGGAACCCCCCCCCTTCTCAGTGACGAGCTCACGGTGTCTGTTTTGCAGGTCATCTGAAGAACAACCATCTTTGCCGGACTTAACCCTCGTGGGAAACATCTATTTAACCCCCAGATTATCCGTAATCTGCCCGGGGTCACTTAGTGTTTCTTCATTGGCGCCATCCGTGCATAAAAGCTAGAACTAATTTTCTCAGTTTTTTCAAAACCTCTGAAAAAATGGTTAAGGTTACTCCGGTGCCAAGGCCAGCGACTGACCAAGAAACCCCGGTAACCACAACCCCAGCTACTGGGGGGAACACCGGCGGTTACACAAATTTTACGAACACTACCCCGGTTACCCAAGCCGGGGCAAGTGCAGTAAACAATCTTTCACTGGGATTTACCGATGCCCAGTTAGAGAAACAGACGAGGCTTGTAACATACGAAAACAATAACTTTTTTTGAAATTTTTACATAGGGTATTACATGTGTAGCATGCGATGTATGTAATTTTTTCGATTTTGTGTTTAGAAAAAATATTATGCATGCGTTTATTTTATTTTATTTTGACCAAAAATACTTCTAAAAGTGTGTAGAAGTTCTTTCTTGTCCATGGCTTTATAGCCTAGTGGCATCTTGGTGGTGGGATAAGGCTTAGGGACCATAAGGTCATGGGTTCGAATCTCACAATGGGGTTTTCCCAAGATTTATTGGGTTTCCTCCTGAATCGGTGGTTAGGCATTATTGCCTAGTGGAAATGGATATGATTGCGTGGTTCTGCTGGTGACACGATGATACTCCAGTGGTCCGTGAGTGATCCTAATTTGCCGTTCAAAAAAAAAAAGTTCTTTCAAATTTTTTAAAAATAAAAACACATGTTATTACATTTTTTTGTATGACTCTTAAAGTTCTCACAGCTCATAGTGGTTTAGAAAAATAATCCTACACACACGTACACACACCTATGGGAAGGATCAAAGCACTGCTTCTTAGAGAACGAACTTATAAAGAACTTGCGAAAACTTGACCCAAATATGTTTTCTTTAAAAAAATAATCTCATTTATTTTTTTATTTATCTTTGTTAAAAAACGATTGCAGTTTTGATATATTACGTACATGTAATACAACACTATTTCATATATGTAATATAACAATATTTACATTATATGCATGCAATATAACAATAGTACATGTATGCGATATAACAATATTACATCCATATAATATACGTAATTTCGCGATCAACAATTTTTTTATTTTTATATTTTTCTAGATTTTGGTAATTAAAGAGTAACAACATATAAGAATGATAAAAAAAAACTTTTAATTTAAGTTTTTAAGTTATTTATTGGTTCTTACATCTTAACTTTCCTCTTTAAAAGAAGTGAGAACTCCTTATTAGAGAGAGAAATGGATAATTAATTAAAAAGTCACAAAACTCGACACAAACATGATTTTTTAAACATGTCATTTATATTATTATAAGGTTACCTTTCTAAAAAAAACTTTCGTGATATTTGACATATATTACATATACGTAATGTTGCATATATGTAGTATAACAACACTTGGGTAGGGTTAAAATAAAAATTCCTCTATTTGTGAAAACTCTAGAAACTCTATATTGACCCTTGATCTTGATGAATGGATGATTGAAATTGAGTGAATAATAGTTAATATTTATATTAAAAACCATATTATAAAGGTACAAAAGCGCAAAGCGGACATTTTACATATCATGCTTTCTGTCACTAATCAAACACATGTAGACCGGCAGAACAATTAGTTTTCTTACTCTTCCTACTAGACATTCAAAATTTAAAACACTCTTACAATCCAACATCGCACATGTTCATCTTCTATTAGTTTCTAGAGAGAGAAACTCCTATAGGATATTCATTCAACCATTTATATCTCCGGAGATCTGCTAATTCTTCTAATTAGCTTATAACAACCCAAACACCAGTCCTTATCATTATTAATGATTTTTTTTCCGGTGAATCATAAGCTTAATGATTTTTCCGATGAATCATAAGGTAGTAACAGTGGGTGAACCCAAACAAGCAGCTTCGACAACCCAAGCAAGGGTTCCGGCCCAAGGTGACGGCGACAGTGAAGGCCTTGGTGTACCGGAAACCTGCAACTCGACGACGACGACCGTGGTGGAATAAATCAAAAACCTGCCTTCTCTCTCTAGTCTTCCAAAAAAAACCCAACCCAAATCCCTCTCTAGTCTTCCCCAAGTTTTCGTATTTTTTTCTCCATCTTTTTGCCGAGACATAATCACGTTTAAAATAATAACCCCATAATCCAAAATCAGTTCCACCAACTAAAGTATGGCCGGAGACACAACAGAAGTTGTACGGGCAACTAGATCAAACTCTAATATGGGCGGTTGTTGGTGTATGTGCAGTTATTATTATTGTATCAATTGGTTTAGAGAAATGTAGTTGGTTTTGCATAATTTGTGTTAGATTTATGTTAAATTTTATTGAGTTTTTAGTTTTGCCCCACAAATTTGGTACCAATTTTGTTTGGATTTGGATCTTATTCAAACTTTTTTAATTTTTGTTGTGATTCTTGAGGGAAATTTTGAATTTGTACTAAATCTTCATCTTAAGAAAAAAAAGTGTTTTTTTTTGGTACCGAAATAATGTTATTCAATTTTTTAAAAAATTATAAAACGTATTTTTTTTTTCAAACGTATGTTGCGCTTGTCTAAAAATATATGTTTCTAATATGAAAAAACGTATATTATGCTTGTCTTCAGAGTTTTTATATTTGTTTATGAAATTTTGAATTTGTACTAAATCTTCGTCTTATAAAAAAAGTGTTTTTTGTACCGGAATATTCTTATTCAACTTTTTAAAAAATATAAAGCGTATGTTTTTTTAAACATATGTTGCGCTTGTCTAAAAACTTATGTTTTAATACGCAAAAAAGTATTTTATGCTTGTCTTCATAGTTTTATTTTTTGGCATAAAACTTGATCGAAAGGTGATAAAGTTATATTATTTTTTTTTATTTTCCATTAGATATATTTAATTATTTACATTAAAGTTACTCAGTTAACACTATTTTTTTCTCTTGTAAAATAAGTTATGGAAAAATAA